>NC_061807.1:2907373-3207373 GCF_021462225.1 Girardinichthys multiradiatus
AAATTAGTTATCAATAATCCTATTTGCATTTTAAGTTTCTTCTTCAAGACTGCTCATTCTTTCACTTAATTAAAATGAAAAAGAAAAATACTTTTGAGATTTATTTTTCAAAATATGCCCCAGCAAATAGATACCAAAATTCAATTTGAAATGTAAAATTTGAAAATGAAAAAGCATTTCAGAAATGCTTTTTCATTTTAAGAATGTGGCTGCGTTATTTGACTCATAAATAAAATTAGTAATCAATCATCCTATTTGCATTTGCATTTTCTTCTTCACGACTGCACATTTTATGCCATAATCAAAAAGAAAACAAAGCAGACATTGCTTTTTCGTTTTCGTGGTCTGCCCGCAAAGTACTGCCCAGAACTCGAAAACGAAAAAGCATTCCGAGCTGCGGGCGCAGCAGAGTGACGTCAGCAGCCGCCCTTCCTCAGCTCCCTGCTGACCGAGCTACCCAGCTTGTTCTGTAGGAGGCGCTGTGCACGTCCGTATTGCATTACATTGCAAACGTGCCGAGAAATTGATTGAATTGCAGCAGGACCGAGCTCAATTTGTGGCAGTGGCAGGCAGAACTGGTAGTTCCGGTGGCATCCTCATGGCCTGGGACATCCAGCGTGTTTTTAAGCATTTATTTATATTTTTCTGTGAGTGACGATTCAGAATAGTCGCTCGTGCTCTATAATAAACCGGCTGTTTGTGCAATAAATCGTCATCCTTTCAACACGTCACACATAGTGCTATTTATTTTCCATGTCAAGTAAATACAATCACCTTATGTTATGGGTCTAAAGCTTTTTATTAAATAATAATCAATAATGAAATCATTATGTAAAGGTAACAGGCTATAACAATAATGACATCTAGTTTGCCGATAATCAGCATCAGCTTCCACAAAAACAGCGGCAACCGCATTGGCAAACTTTTACGGACGGTCTGGCATCCTCGCGGAATCCCGTGCCACCGTGTGGCAAGCTGTGGCAGCTTCGGTGGCAGACTGTGGCAGTTCCGCCACAGTCTGCCACCGGAACTACCAGTTCTGCCTGCCACCGCCACAAATTGAGCTCGGTCCTGCTGCAATTCAATCAATTTCTTGGCACGTTTGCAATGTAATGCAATGCAGACGTGCACAGCGCCCCCTACCGAACAAGATGGGTAGCTCGGTCAGCAGGGAGCTGAGGAAGAGCGGCTGCTGACGTCACTCTTCTGCGCCCGCAGCTCGGAATGCTTTTTCGTTTTCGAGTTCTGGGCAGTACTTTGCGGGCAGACCACGAAAACGAAAAAGCAATGTCTGCTTTGTTTTCTTTTTGATTATGGCATAAAATGTTCAGTCATGAAGAAGAAAATGCAAATGCAAATAGGATGATTGATTACTAATTTCATTTATGAGTCAAACAATGCAGCCACATTCTTAAAATGAAAAAGCATTTCTGGAAATGCTTTTTCATTTAAAATATGGTAATGATTTGCTTCCATAGATAACAGTGTCTAATAGTGTGATGACGATATGACTTGTAATATATGAACAAATACTTACAGAGCATCAGGAAAGTATTCACAGCGTTTCACATTTTGTTAAGTTACAGCCTCTTTCCAAATTGTATTAATCTCTATACCCAAAATTCTACACATACTCTGTATTTGTTTGTAGAATTTTTTAGTATTATTATGAATTATGTATTATGAAGGTAGAGGCTTAGATTATTTTGGTGCTAATGGGAAAGGTATTATAAAATGCCAAGATTACAGTGCATCAAAAATATTTGGTCATAATGAGAGTCAATGGGACCAAATTGGTAACTAGACTGCAGTGGCAATTGCCTGTGGTTTTCAGTTTTTTATTTGTTAAAAAAGTTTGACACATCCAATAAATTTCATTCCACTTCACAATTGTGTCCCACTTGTTGATTCTTGACAAAAAATTAGAATGAATCTTTATGTTTGAAGCCTGAAATGTTGCAAGAGGTTGATCAGTTCCAGGGGGTCCGAGTACTTTTGCAAGGCACTGTATCTGTTACTGCTTGTTTGCTCCTCAAAATATAACAAATAACACATTGTTAATTTATTTATTAATGTATTATGAAGCTACTATACATAAAATCATAGTTTAATTGAAAATACTAACTAGAACCAAAATATGTCATTCCAGTTAAATTTTTCTGTCAGTGAGCAAGTTGGAGTGATGTGGAGCCTGCAGGCAATTCCCACTGCAGTCTCCTTCATTATAATGCAAGAAACAAGACAGAAAATGGTATTCAGGTGAACAGGATTTTGTGTGCAGCTGTAAGGGCTTCTTTAATATTGGGATTTTTATTATTCATTGTGATTTTATTTTATGTCATATTGCATGAACAAGCTGTAAGACTTTTTTTGTGTGCTCATATAATGGCGTCCGATCTCAGATTGTGACACACTGCAAACAGTAAAGGAAAAGTTTAATATTATTTGGTTGTAATACAGTTATTATCAGTATAAACAAGTCTGCATCAATAAAGGCAATGTTATGTTTATTCAAAAGATTCAAGATGAGGTGCTCTATGTGTGCTATGAGTTTGATGGCACTACAACATGCTATGGTGAAGTTATTGACCATTTTATACTTATTGTAATGGTAAAAAAATGACAAAAAAACTATTTAAGTAAATTTTCTTAAAGTAATAGTTGTAGTATGATTAAGATGAGGTACTCTGTGTGTTATGAGTTTGTTGGCACTACAACATGCTATAGTGAAGTTATTGACCATTTTATGCATATTTTACTGAATATTTGGCTATTTAGACTATAGTCTTTGGAAAATTCCAATGTTTTTTAAGTATTAATTTCCAATCCAAGAAATGTAGTATGAAAAAGGTGAGATCACATATACTTTCAATGATTTTAATGACAATGCACCTCTCCTGGGGGACTTTATTGAATATTTCTCCATCATATTTTTCTGGTGTTGCAATTTGTAGACGGTCCTGCGCATTTGAGGAGCAGTGAGCTCTGCACAGAGGCCAATGCAAGTCTCCCAGTGCGGTGTTAGGCTCGTTTTGAGGAAAATACGATTGTAGCTCACTGTCTGCCTTGCTGTGGTTGCAGAGAGGTGTTGGTTTTCTAGAGGCAATGTTTCGCTGATGAGTTATTGATCTGGAAAAGCCGAATCTGTGAATATCTTTCTAAATTTACCGAAGTAAGTTGGCGGCCAACTTCCTCCAGACTGTCCAGTATAGTGGAGTCAACCTCCACATCCATCTCAGCTTGGATCTGATTGAAATCCTCCATGACCCGTGCAAAACGAAAATGGAGGTAGTCATTTTGGTCAATATCAATGTGGAAATGTAGAAATACAGAAATAAATAAAAGTAGAAATAAATGAATGTATGAATAAATAAATGTATAAATGAAAAAATTTATAAATGAATGAATACATAAATGTATAAATACAAAAAATGCACAAAAGGAGAAAATAAATAGATAAATAAATACATTTATATGTGTATTTTTTTTATTTTATATTCTTTTATGCATTTATATATTTATATGTGTATTTATTTATTTATACATTTATATGTGTATTTATTTATTTACATATTTATTTGTCATTTTTGGTCCCTCATATCATAGAAGTGACCTTTAAACTGTCTGAGATATTGAGAATAAAAATTAAAAAAACAAGCAGAAAACACACATTCGGTCCCCCAAGGTGCCTAGTGGGTTAAAGTAATTTTTAGAGCTTCTTTCACACAGAAAACTCAGTTTCTAAACAGACTTGTATCGGTCTCGTAGACCAACGCACCACTATCAAATTGGCGGACTTGAGTCGTTTCTATCAAGTAACAAAGCGTTTACTGTTTTACGTCAGAAATATGTGGTTATAATGGGAGTCAATGAGATCAATTGGACAGGACAGGGTAAATATGTGCCTCTAGTAAAATAATATTAGGAAGGATAAATAATTAATAGAAACAACCATGAATAAAAGGTGAACAGAATTACAAACCATATAGTACAGAATTATTTCAATATTTAGACTGTAAAATGCTTTCAAAAATAAATATTTGGCAGAAATGGGAAAAACTCAAAAAAATATACATAAATACAAACTCTAGACAAGATAAAGTACACAAATCTAAATGCTAAATAAATAGAAGGAAGATGTAAATGAGGTGAATAATTATTTGCTGTATTGTATGATGTCAGTAGCTTAAGCCTAAATGGTGAAGCCTAAATTGGTGTCTTGGTGGTTTATCTCCATCATGTTTGACTTGGCCAGTGGGAGATGACCCTTTTGTGCTTTTTTCACCATCGAACCTTTCCATGGATGCCATTTTAAACCAGGGTCTTTCTTATAGTTCAGTCTAGAATACTGACCTTAAATAAGGAATGTCATGCCTTCAGTGGTTTAGATGTTGTCCTGTTTTTTTTTTTATGACCTATTAGATGAGTTTTGCAAAGAGGATTATGTGGCGGATGAAGGTGGAGACCTCAGCGGCCCGATCCCCGGATGCTTAGGCTGGCTCTAGGGACGTGGAATGTCACCTCGCTGGGGAGGAAGGAACCTGAGCTTGTGCGGGAGGTCGAGAGATATCGACTAGAAATAGTCGGGCTCGCCTTCACACACAGCGTGGGCACTGGAACCCATCTCCTTGAGAGGGGTTGGACTCTCTTCTACTCTGGAGTGACCCACGGGGAGAGGCGGCGGGCTGGTGTGGGTTTGCTTGTTCCCCCCCAGCTCAGCCGTCTCGTGTTGGGGTTTACCCAACACGAGACGGTGGTTAACATGGTTAAAAAGCTCCGCGGTGGCAAGGCTTCGGGGTTCGCCCTGAGTACCTCAAGTCTCTGGGTGTTGTTGGGCTGTCATGGTTGACACGCCTCTTCAACAATGCGTGGCGGACGGGGACAGTGCCTCTGGACTGGCAGACTGGGGTGGCTATATAGGTGTCAGGGTTAGAGGGCATCAGGGGTTGGGGTGTGTGGAGGTCACACGGTTTTTTTACCGCTCTCTGTTGTATACTGGTTTGGCTTCCTCATATCCACATATTGACCATAATTGCCACCCTGGATTTTGGATTTCATTCAATACTTAGCTTGTATTTAATAAATGGGAGCATTCCCAAACTTATCTCCCAGTCTGGACATTACCTTATGAGTGCGTTAGGACCTGGATTCCCCGCACCTAGAAGCAACTAAAAATGGATGCAATTTGATAATCGCTATAGGCAGGTTACTCCTGGAAAGGTTCCCTGTTGTTCCACATTGTCTCTTTTTATGGAGGATGGCTCTCACGGAGATTATCTGGATTCCCAAATTTTTTGAAATGTCTTTAACCCTTTTCAGACGCATAGATTTCAATGACTTTGGTATGATCCAGGATGAATGTGGTATTCATATTCTAGGAGTATGCTCTTTTCACAGCGTTCCATTGGAAACAGGTTTTTCTACCAGGATTATGAGGCAGTGAGTAACATTCAAGGGAAGGAACAACGAGGCTGGGAGACAGGAACATTGCACAGTTCAAAGCACAGATTTCTGCCATGGAAACCACGGATAGTTATACGGGAGTCAGCAGCCAGACCATAAAGGCAATATTGGCTTGTTTTTTTTTTCCTAAACATAAAGTTTCTCAGGTAATGAAGTGCATTGTTTTGCAGAGGTTGTTGCTATTTATGTTTTGTTAAAATCAAACATCTGACAACCAAAGGTTTCATTATCAAATTAAAACAATCAACGATATGTTTTCAGAAAACCGTAGTAGGACTTGTCATGATTTGTGATCGGCCATGTTGATCAGCTTAGCACAATCATCTGATTATTTCACTCACCTGTTTCAGTAGCTGTGTCTAGGAGAAAGATAGGGTTAAGCACTGAAAGAGAGGGCCAAGTATATCATTGGAGAAAGTAAACATGAAATTGTTGGCAGCAGAAGCTTGGCTGATGCCCCCCTCCGGGAAGGTGTCACGGGTAGATGTCACTTCTAGGAAAAGAAAAGGGGGAGCACATAAAGTTAAAAGCTGAAATAACAGCAAATAATGCAAATTTGGAGAGTAGTATGAAAATGTAGCAGAGAGAGTGAAAGTGGTCATTATGTCCTCCTGCCTCCCATTCTACTTCTAGAGACTCTAGGAACCAACAGTAAACCTGATGTCTAAGAACGAAGTGCTCTGTTAGGAACATATGGAACAATCAAATCTCTGATGTATTAAGAAGTTTATCATTAAGGGTTTTGTATGTGAGGAGGAGAATTTAAAATTCTATTCTAAATTTAACAGGGAGCCAATTAAGGGAAGCTAAAATAGGAGAAATATGATCTCTCTTTTTAATTTTCATCAGAACTCTTGCTGCAGCATGTTGGATTAGCTGCAGGCTTACTATAATCCAGCCTTAAAGTGGACTAATGGACAAATGTTTCAGTGTCACTCGTGAGTAAGATATTTCTAATTTTGGTAATGAAAGAAGGAAATCCTAGAAACCTGTTAAATGTGGCAATTAAATGACATGTCCTAGTCGAAAACAACACCAAGGTTTTTTGACTTTATTACCAGAGGCCAATTTAATGCCATCCAGGTTAAGTGATTGACTAAACAGTTTCTTTTTCAAAGACTTGGGTCCAAAGATGACAACTTCCACAGTGTCTGCGTTTGGAAGCAGAAAATTTTAAATCATCCAAGTTGTTATGTCTTCAACGACATGCTTGTAGTCTATCTAACTGGTTGGGCTCATCAGGATTTATGGATAAGTAAACCTGAGTATCATCAGCATAACAGTGAAAATTTATCGTATGCTGTTTGATAATTTGACCTATTAGAAGCATATATATAGTAAAGAGAATTGGCCCAAGTACTGAACCCTGTGGTACTCCACAGTTAACCCTGGAGTTTGAAGATGATTTATCATTTACATGAACAAACTGGAATCTTTGAGACAAGTAAGATTGAAACCAGCCTAGTGTTGTTCCTCTGATACCTACAGCATTTTCCGGCCTTTCTAAGAGAATATTGTGATCGATTGTATCAAATGCAGCACTGAGATCTAACAGGACAAGTACAGACACAAGTCCATTATCTGAGGCCATAAGAATATCATTAGTGACTTTCAGCAGAGCTGTTTCAGTGCTATGATGAGCTCTGAAACTTGACTGAAACTCTTCAAACAGATCATTGCTGTGTAAATGCTCAAACACTTGATTAGCAGCTATTTTTTCAAGAATTTTAGATGAGAATGGTAGATTGGATATAGGTCTGGACTTTATTAAGTCACCTCGATCAAGCGAAGGTTTCTTAAGTAAAGGTTTAATTACAGCTACCTTAAACCAGAAAACCAGACGTCTTTCTAGGGGCACCTGACTTTGACTGGTCTACGTTGAAATTGTCCTTTCCACTTCAGGATTATGGTTGCAGCAGCGCTCACTGGAACAGTCAGAAGCTTAGAAATGCAGCTGTAATCATCAAGTTTTACCCTTAACTTTCTTTGTGGAATAATTGGCTTTAATTTCTTATTATATGAGGAGTATTTGATAGTTGCCAACATCTGGTGTGAATTCTAATGTCATTGTTTTTAAAATAAATATTTAAACAGAAAAAACGTTGACGTGTTCATTGTTTATTGTACCTGCTTTAAAACCTGATTATTCCACATTGAAACTACTGAAAATATTAATTATACGGCACACTGGAAACAATTGTACACAAGCGAGATGGAGACAAAAAAGACTAAAATGGTTTCAGTATATGGTTGTTAAGAATAAGTGAAAAGATCATGACATAAATCAACAGACATAAGAAGCAACAATGCAAAACAAAAGGATAAGAATAAATGGTAATTAAATAAAATAATTTAATGTAATGAAAGCACCTAAATATATCTTTATTAAAAAGTCACCCAGTCCAGGCTGAAGTCAAAAAACTTTCTAATATGCATGATGTGTTTCAGTGTTTCCTGCAGATGTTAAGCAGATGCTGATGGTTAAAGAAGAAGCTCCTGTAAACCACAGACCTTGTGCTGGCCTACATGACCCAAAGCCCCACCACATAAAGGAGGAACAGGAGGAGGTCTTCAACAGTCTGGGGGGAGAGCAGCTCAATGGGAAGGAGGAGATTGATGCCATCAGGTTTCCAGTCACTGCTACTCCCATAAAGAGTGAGGATGATAAACAGTCCCCTCTGCTCTCACAGCTTTATCAAGACCAAATTAAAGGCAGAGCGCTTCCAGAAGACATCAATGGTGGAGAAGAATCCATCAAGATACAAGATCATGGAGATGGTTCCATTTCCTCAGAAACTGAAGACACTAAGAAGGATGAAAAGGCCGATGATGTAAAGCACCCCGTCTCTGAGCTCAAACACTTGTCAGACTCTGGACTGAAATCTAAGGATATGGACAATGACTGGAAGGACAGCAGAGCTCCTGAGTCAGATGGAAACATTAACAAACCTTTTAGCTCGCCTGAGTTTGCTGAAGAATTTGTTCACCGTGGCTTTCTTCAGAAAGACATGATAAATTCAGAAATAGGTGCTTTAAGCTCGCTGGATGGGAAGAAATTTTTCACAGAGAAGAAAAATGTGGAATCACCAAAGAAAGTTCAGACAGGATTGAAGTTTCGCTGTGAAGACTGTGGTGAAACCTTTATTGGAAAATGCACTTTAAACAGACATAAGAGAATCCACACTGGAGAAAAACCTTTCTGTTGTGATCTATGTGGACAAAGATTTAACCAAAAAACAAATTTAAACAGACACATGAGAATCCACACCGGAAAGAAACCTTTCTGTTGTGATCTATGTGGACAAAGATTTAACCGAAAGACAAATTTAAACACACACATGAGAATCCACACTGGACAGAAGCCTTTCTGTTGTGATCTTTGTGGACAAAGATTTAACCGAAAGACAAATTTAAACACACACTTGAGAATCCACACTGGACAGAAGCCTTTCTGTTGTGATCTTTGTGGACAAAGATTTAACCAAAAAGGAAGTTTAAACATACACATGAGAATCCACACTGGACAGAAACCTTTCGGTTGTGATCTATGTGAACAAAGATTTAACCGAAAAGAACATTTAAACACACACTTGAGAATCCACACTGATCAGAAGCCTTTCTGTTGTGATCTATGTGGACAAAGATTTAACCAAAAGGGAAGTTTAAACACACACATGAGAATCCACACTGGTCAGAAGCCTTTCGGTTGTGATCTATGTGGACAAAGATTTAACCAAAAAGGAAGTTTAAACACACACATGAGAATCCACACTGATCAGAAGCCTTTCTGTTGTGATCTATGTGGACAAAGATTTAGCCACAAAGGAAGTTTAAACATGCATAAGAGAATCCACACTGGAGAGAGACCTTTCTGTTGTGATCTATGTGGACAAAGATTTAACCGAAAAACAAATTTAAACACACACATGAGAATCCACACTGGACAGAAGCCTTTCTGTTGTGATTTATGTGGACACAGATTTACTGAAAAAGGACATTTAAACACACACATGAGAATCCACACTGGACAGAAGCCTTTCTGTTGTGAACTATGTGGACAAAGATTTAGCCGAAAAGAACATTTAAACACACACATGAGAATCCATACTTGTCAGAAAACGGTCGCTGTAAAAGTTGTGATGTGAAGTTCAAGGCCAGTGGCAGGAATACTTCTAATCTGAGGAATCACCTAGTTAAGCACCAGATGTTCATCAAGGTTGAGGAGTTCACAATTTTGGTCAGCCTCAATATATGGCTAGAACTCCTGCATTCAGCACCGTTAACACGGCTGCTAATGGATGCAATTTGTGCATTAAATTTGTGCCTTATTAAGGAAACAAACTGCATAGTTAAGGGTTTTCATGCTGAAAAAATGTTTGAAACATCTGAGATGTTACAATACAAACAGCTGGATGTTGTTTTGTTATATTCAATAAAGTTTATATATTGAGAAATACATACACTACCGGTCAAACGTTTTAGATACACTTTCTCAATTAATGGGTCTCTTTA
Source organism: Girardinichthys multiradiatus (assembly GCF_021462225.1). Classification (NCBI taxonomy): domain Eukaryota; kingdom Metazoa; phylum Chordata; class Actinopteri; order Cyprinodontiformes; family Goodeidae; genus Girardinichthys; species Girardinichthys multiradiatus. Next base: position 2,917,349 of record NC_061807.1, read on the forward strand.
TTTTCATGACTATTTACATTGTAGATTCTCATCAAAGGCAACAAAACTTTGAAGGAACACATATAGAGTTATGTAGTAAACAAAAAATGTGAAATAATTCTAAACATTTTTATATTTTAGATAACAGCTTTATTTTAGATTTACAGCTTTTATTAAAGCTATAATTTTTCTATTTTAGATTCTTCCAAATAGCCTCCCTTTGCTCTGATTACTGCTTTGCTCTCGTAACATTCTCTCCATGAGCTTCATGAGGTGGTCACCTGAAATGGTTTTCCAAAGAGTCTTGAAAGATCTTACCAAAGGTTCATTGAGAGACGGCCAAAGGTTAATAATTCAGTCATTACAGCAAAGGGTGTCTACTTTAGGCAATCTAAAATATAAAACATATTTAAAGTTCTTTTACAATTTTTCATTTGCTACATAAATCCATATGTGTTTATTCACAGTTTTCATGCCTTTGGTGAGAATCTACATACAAATTGTCATAAACATAAAAAACATTGAAAGAGAAAGTCGTTCTAAAACATTCGACCGGTAGTGAATGTTAAATGGAAAATTTTATTTTATAACATTTAATACCACATAACACCAGCGAGTATAGTTGATGCAGAAAATCCTTCAAAGGAAACTGTATGTCTTGCTGTCAGGAATGTTGCTGTTGCACTTAAACTGTTAGTGTACAGCAGAAGTGCCCATGGTGTCGACTGCAAACATTCAGTGATGTCAGGTTGTCCTCCTTAGCAGAGTGTTGCGTGTCCCTACCTGCCACACAGGACACCAGGCTTTAATTCTGTGTAAAAAGTGTAATAGTGGTTTATGTCATCAGACATACATAGCTTAGGTTTAGTTAAATTTTAACTGTGATTCTAGATGAGAGCCTCCACCACTCCCTAACACACAGACACACAAGAATAATAAAAGAAGAATTTCACAGAACTGCAAGAATCAGTGAAAGCAATAATTTAGTTGCTATCACATTTTGAGACTTCAAGCATTATCTATTGATATATTTCTGGGTTTCCAGGCATCATTTGCTGCATACATGACAGTTACATTCACTGAATAAAGGAGATTGTTTTATTTGTTTTATATTCTATTGCACAGTTTATCATCTGCTCAACAAGTGTTAACATTGATTCTGTCATCTGACTATGCTTTATATATTCTTGTATTATATCTCAATCTAAAGTACATTTTGAATCTTTTTTCTTTTCCATCAATGCCATATCCACCACTGCCTCTGGCTATAGCCACAGTGGTACCACCGGCAAAGGCAACATTGAACTTATTTCTTTATGATATATTTGAAATTCTTCTATGTTATTGATAATCCAACCAAAATTCTTAGTTTTTTTTTTTTCTTTTTCCCAGCATGGTTTTAAAATATCACGTGTTTCCAGGCATCATTCACTGCATACATGGCAGTTACATTCACTGCTCCTTCACTGAATAAAGGAGATTGTTTTATTTGTTTTATATTCTATTGCACAGTTTATCATCTGCTCAACAAGTGTTAACATTGATTCTGTCATCTGACTATGCTGTGCCTCATTTAATTAATCTGAATATGTGTGGAAGCTTAAAGCTTTGTTTGTTAGATTAGAAGTGTTATTGTTTTTACCATATGTAAAATGAATTGTGTGAAGAGGAAAAGTTCCTGGCATAAGGAAAGATTGATGAGCTTGTTATTGTAGTTAAGGCAGGACATCTCTTGATACCCTGACTCCTGCCAGGTCACTTTGACATTAGTTCAGCAGTCCAGTTTAGCGCAGGAATGAAGAGTTGACCAAAATCATGAGATTGTTATTATGTAACTGTCACTAGGCCAATCTGAACTTTTCCAGATGTTTGGCTGGAATTGTATTCCGGGAACTGTGATTGAGAATCAATGTTGTTGTGAAGTTTTACATAAATGAGTATGATGATTTCAATTGGTCAGGAGGACCCCATTCACACCAATGCTTTGTATCTGTATAAAAACGCCCTGTAAGAACTAAAAGGAGGAAACTTCTGGAATTTTTGAAGATGTTTTGTGCGTTGTAAGAAATAAAGTTCCCCCCTGTGAAGGCTGGGAAGAGAGAAAGACTGTGAGTTTTGTGTTAATTGCTTTTATCTTGGTAGTAAGGCCGCACTCTTCCACATATGCTTTGTTGATAACCACAAAGTTTGTTCAAATGTAAATTTAATGTTTTGTGGGTTTTGTTCTCTTTTACTAGATAGCCTCTTTTTGTGAGTGCTCTTTTTCCTGATTGGTTCTTCTATTATTTTTTGGTGGTTGGCCAATAACTTTGAGGTGTGCATTACCGCCACCGACTGGTATGGAGTGTGGTTCTTCATGGGTTTTAAATTTACTTATGTATTATTACAATAATCAAATTCTACAACCCTGAAGCAGGGTTAAGACAGTCTTGCCCACGGCCAAAATTGAATAGGTTAAAAAATAATCTAAAAGGAGGAAATCAGGAAAATCTCATAAAAATAAAAACAACTCAGACTGAAAAGAAAAATAAAACAATTAAATGTGGCCTACTGAACATAAAATCTCTCTCTTCAAAGACTTTGCTAGTTAGTGACCTGATTTGTGACAAACAGATTGATTTATTTTGCCTCACAGAAACCTGGCTGCAGCAAGAGGATTATGTTACTATAAATGAGTCAACTCCTAATTATTTAAATTTTCACATTCCTCGAAATACTGGGTAAGGAGGAGGAGTAGCAACCATCTTTCAGTCCAATTTATTGATTAGTCCCAGACCAATCAATAGCTACAACTCTTTTGAATATTTAATCCTTAGTTTTCCTCATCCAAATTGCAAAGCAGTAAAACCACTTCTGTTTGTTGTTTTGTACCGTCCACCAGGCCCTAACTCTCAATTTTTAGATCAGTTTTCAGACCTTTTATCTGATTTAGTGTTAAATACAGATAAAGTTATTATAGTGGGGGATTTTAACATTCATGTTGACGCTGAAAGTGATAGCCTAAATATAGCGTTTAATGCTATCTTAGACTCAATTGGCTTTGCTCAAAGCATTAACAACCTACCCACCTTTGTCTTCATTCTCTGGACCTTGTGCTGACATATGGCATTAAGTGTAAAGACATAACAATATTCTCTCATAACCCTGTCCTGTCTGACCATTTATTAATAACTTTTGAGTTTAATTTAACCGAGTACTCCACACCTGAAAGAAAATTTCATTAAAGTAGATCATCAGGCGATGCTGTAACAACCTTTAAAGAATCTGTTCCACTTTTAATTTCCTCATTATCACTGAAAAGCACAGTGGAGGGCAATAATTCTGTTTCTGCCCCTTCTCAAATTGATTCTTTTATTCATAGTGTTTCTTCATCATTGCGTGCATTAGACAGTGCAATAATTCTGTTTCTGCCCCTTCTCAAATTGATTCTTTTATTCATAGTGTTTCTTCATCATTGCGTGCATTAGACAGTGCAGCCCCCTTGAAAAAGAAGGTAATCATTCATAGGAGGCTAGCTCCTTGGTTTAATTCAGAGCTGTGTACTTTAAAGCACAATGTTCGAAAACTGGATAGAAAATGGTGCTCTACACACCTAGAGGATTCCTACTTAATCTGGAAAAATAGCCTAATGTTGTATAAAAAGACACTTCGCTGAGCCAGAACAGCTTATTTCTCATCATTAATAGAAGAGAACAAGAATAATCCTAGGTTGCTCTTTAGTACAGTTGCTAAACTTACACAGAGTCATAGCTCTGTTGAGCCATCCATTCCCTTAGCTCTTAGCAGCTATGACTTTATGGGATTCTTCTTAAATAAAATTGATTCTATTAAAAAGAAAATCTTTGACATACTCCCGAAGATGATTACTTCATCCTCAGCAAGTCAAACAACATTGGAAATAACTGCAGAATTTCATTTGTGTTTGGACTGTTTTGATCCTGTGGAGCTTCCTGAGTTATCAGAAATATTAGCTTCATCTAAATCTTCAACTTGTATGTTAGACCCAATCCCACCCAAATTATTTAAGGAAGTGTTCCCTCTGATTACCACCCCCATTTTAGATATGATTAATCTATCTTTAGTAAATGCATATGTACCACAGGCTTTTAAGTTAGCTGTAATTAAACCTTTACTTAAGAAACCTTCACTTGATCGAGATGACTTGAAAAATTACAGACCTTTAACCAATCTTCCATTCTTATCTAAAATTCTTGAGAAAATAGTTGCTAATCAAATGTGTGAGCAGTTACACAGCAATGACCTGTTTGAAGAGTTTCAGTCAGGTTTCAGAGCTCATCATAGCACCGAAACAGCTCTGCTGAAAGTCACTAATGATATTCTTATGGCCTCAGATAATGGACTTGTGTCTGTTCTGGTTCTGTTAGATCTCAGTGCTGCATTTGATACAGTCAACCATAATATTCTCTTAAAATGGCTGGAATATGCTGTAGGGATCAGGGGAACAGCGCTAGGCTGGTTTAAATATTATCTGTCTGACAGATTCCAGTTTATTAATGTAAATGATAAATCATCTTTAAACTCCAGGGTTAATTGTGGAGTACCTCAGGGTTCAGTACTTGGCCAATTCTCTTTATTATATATATGCTTCCAATAGGTCAAATTATCAGGCAGCATGGGATAAATTTTCACTGTTACGCTGATGATACTCATCTTTACTTATCCATAAATCCTGATGAGCCCAACCAGTTAGATAGACTACAAGCATGTCTTGAAGATATAAAAACTTGGATGACTTTAAATTTTTTGCTTCTAAATTCAGACAAGACAGAAGTTGTCATCTTTGGACCGGAGTCTTTATGAAAGAAACTGCTTAGTCAATCACTTATCCTGGATGGCATTAAATTGACCTCCGATAATAAAGTAAAAAACCTTGGTGTTATTTTTGACCAGGACATGTCATTTAAATCCTATATGTGATGGAAATTCTTGCAGTAAGCATTCCAAAGTGTATGACCTTTGGGTTACCTCACTCCTGTGAACCTCTGTGTTAGAGGAGGAAGCTGTAAAAAGCCATTATCAGAAGTTTAATGGTTAAGACCCATCTTTTAGGACGATGTCAGGAAGGGCAGTTAGGTCTGTTCCTAGATAACCTTGTCACCTTTGAACTCAAGAAGGGTTTGGGTCATAAAACACAGACTCTTTGAAGTTGAGATAACACAGTCATGTTCTGGTATAAATACTGTGTGTAAATGTTGATCGTGGCTCTGTTTCACTGACTAACCTCAGTGTCAGGGTCTTCAAACGCTGAATGCCTTTGAATAAAACTTATAAGACAAAGTCCGGATTTTCTCTTGTTATGAGTCAACTTCTACCCACTTTGATAAGAAAATTCCACAACAATTTTGGCGTCACGAACAGGATCTAACGTGCCAGAGGAGACCGCAGGAGGGGGACACGGACGCCTGGCCAGCCTGAGAGTTGTTCTCAGTCCACTTCCATTTTACGGTAGTGGAGTCCTCATGTCCGCCTGCGGCTTCTGGCTGATTAGATCCGAACTATTTGTCTTCAAATATATCTGGGTGAGAAGTTGCTCTGTATGATATAATGTATATTATTATTTTTATTACACATTAACCATCATCTCCTAACTAATTAATTAGGTTCCAGAGTTGCGAGAGGGAGGACATCAACTGAGGGCCCGGTTACCCTGCAAAAGGAATTGCAGGGAGGTTCTTATTGGTAACAATAAGATAAAGCAAAACACAGGGTTTTGCGGGTGGTTTTTAGCAATTTTCTACACCTCATAAAGGAGAAAAGCCAGTGGGCAGACGTGCCGCTGAACAGGTAAAAAAAAAAATGGTTCCGGAACCTTGAGGCATCAGGGGTGTCTCCTTCTTCAGACTCTGATTTATAAAATAATGAAAGGAAAAAGTGGGGATGATTGTGTTAAATGTGCTTTAATTTGGAAGATAAGTTTGGTTTTTCACAGTGTGGAAGTTTGAGTGTAAATAAGTGAAATAGTTTAAAAAGTTTCAAGTAAAACAGTTGATGGAAAAATAAAAAAAACATAAGAAAAGATTAAAATGCACAGAGTGCATCAATTAAGGGGTTGAAGAGTTAAAACTTTCCTGAAGGAAGTTTTGTTTGTCTTAAATATTGCGATCAGTCGGTAAAGAAGGTAAAAGTGAAAAGGGACATTAGAGATGCGAAAAGAAAGTTGATTTAGAAAGGAGTATAGTTCATGTTGTGGAAGGAAGTGACAGGCAGGGGGACAACTGACTGACTGACTGATAATATTTCTGTGTACAAAATCTGAACCTATACTAAACTTTTCTTCTGCCTCTCTCACACACAAATACACACATATATGGGATTTGAGTTCAACATCTGCGTTTTTGAGTCTGGATTTTAGAAACCTGCCCTTCTCCATGGCTACTCAGCCAGAGACGCTTCTCCAGCACGGCCTGAAAGAGAGAGATCTGCCTTCCTGCATGTTGAAAATCGCAGTGTGACTTTCTACAAGAAAAAAAAAAAAAAACGAAACTCAGAAGAAATCTGGACTCTCTGAGATGGACAAAGATCCATGCTGTTTGCAAGAGCCAGAAGAGTGATACACTGGATTTATATTGAAAGCATCTTATGCGGCAGAAGAGAAACCGGAGCAAAGTTTCTTCTTTCTCCCTCCTGGAGAAGTTAAAGTGGACAAAGAATGATTGAATGTCTCACCAACAGACCGGGGAAGGGCCTGGTTGTTTTTTGGACTGATAGAGGACTGTGTACCATGACAGTCTGACTGTGGAGCGATTTAGAAACTGATGGGGGTAACGTACAAACACACACACATTTGCATAAATCTTTTCCTATTTTCTGCAATGAAGAACGCTCATTAAACGCTGCTCATGTGACGCTTGCTTGACGTTGACAGATATAGCGGGTTAAAATATTATTTTAGGGTTAGAAAAGTATCTTTAAAAAGGTGATAACTTAGTTCATTTGATACTTTCCAGTTAATTCTTTCAGAGAAGCAAGTTCTCTTTCGTCGTGGAATATTCAGGGTCAATTATTCTAGTTATTAAAAGTTATTAAAAGCAGAGGAAGTTACAACATCTCCAAAACTCAGCAGTAACCAAGTGTTTCTATGTTATTCTCAGGACAGATCTCATGAAGGAGCATTTTTAAAACCCAGCGAATGCGTAAAACCTGATGGGTTTCTCCTTCAGGTATAATTTTCTGTTGTCAGAGTTTGTATTCCATAAATCTAATGGGTAGAGACCTCATTAAAACAGGCTTAGTTCTACTGCAGATGGTCTTCATACAGTCTCTGACAGTATTTACAGTTTGGTGCAGTTTTTGTCCACAAGTGTTAACTGACGCTTATGGAAAGTACAAATTCATTGTTTTTCACAGCAGCTGCTGGGAAGAGGTTATATTAGTGTTTTTTGTCTTCCCTCTTCTGATTCATGCAGCGTGTTGATTTACACTGTACCTTATATCAGGTCCTGACAAAAAACTATGAAAGGTTTGGTTCTGCAGGTTCTTTTTTCTCCCTTTGGGGAAGGAAAGGACACCTGATCAGTTCTGTGTTGCATAGAAATATTAAAACACTTGTTGTTTTCTAAGATATAACCAGCTAAAACTTTTAAAACTTTTGAGAGTAATTGGTTTTGTTCAACACATTTCCCTTGGCAAAACAAACCTTTAAAATGAGTATGAAAAAATTGGGTTATTTAGAAAGAATCTGATTGGACAGTGGTACCACACAAAAATTAAACTAATCTCATGTTTCCTAAAAGACTCTGCATGAAAAGGCCTTCAGAACCGTGGAGTTATTTTCCATCACAGTAACAAGTTTTTTTTAAGCATGCTTTTTCTTTATTTTAAAACAGATCTGGTTTTTGTTTTGTTTTTGGTTTTTTTAGCATAATGTTTGTCTGAAGCTTCTTATGAACTGGGTTAGGAGCAAATATGATCTGAGGTAAATTAGGAGCTGTGAACTAATTATTTTAAATCTGATTATTGTCCAAGCAGAAATAATATATTTAGCCAATCCTTCAATCTCTGCAGAAAGTTAACACCATTGTTCAATGCAGTAGTATTCAACTTGTGGTTCCTGGACTCCTGAAGCCTGTAAGCCATAGATTTTGGGTCCATGAAATTATAAGACTTAATTAAAGGTAGGCTGATTACTTATTAAAATAGATCTAAGCCAATGATGGGTTCCAGTCATTTGGTGACTTTGAAATGCAATAATACTCAAAATTTCTACTTTGGGGAACACAGATTGGGGTTGAAGAGTTTAGTTTTGGAACCAAGGTTAGAACTTGTATAACGGAATAAAGACAAGTAAAATCCTTTATTTTAGGAAAAGAAAAGAAATAAAGGCCCTCTTAACAGTAAGAGGATGGTCGGCTCAAACTCAAGTCTCCTTGTTTGATTTCTTAAGGTTTAAAGATTAAAAGAATACATATGAGTACAAAGGTACACAAGGTGATTTCAGATTACTAAGAGATAAAATATTGGAACATTTATCACCATTTGGATTATTAAAGAGGGGTTCTAGTGATAAGTTCTCCCCAACTCACAAAATTTAAATAGCCAAATTAAAGAAAATTATGTTTGTTCTTTTTGAAACACTATGTGGGAAAAAGTCCAGTTTGGAGACAAGCTTCTTATCTTAATTTCTGATTAAGTCAAACACTGCAGTTTTGTTTAGTTTGGGTATAACATGAAAATGTCAACGCTGACTTTTTTAATTTCCCCTCGGGGATCAATAAAGTATCTTTGAATTTGAATTGAATTAAATTAAAAATACTTCTTTGCATTTAACTTGAAATTCTGCAATACAGCTGCAATAAAATTGAGCCAAACAAAAAGAGAACTATAACAATAACTCTCAGGATTGTAGTTATTATTACAGAGTTACAGTACAAAGAATTAGCAAAAGGTTTCAGCATCAGTAAATTTGGATTAATTTAAGAGAAAACTGTTGCTGTGCTTCTAAATACTTTGAGATTTTTTGGACTATGTGCACTCATTTAAAAAAAAAAAAACAATCCTGAAGATTGTCATAACAACATTGATCAATTATAGCATTAAAAGATATGGTTGAGAAAACATATTCTGAAAAGAGATTGTTAAAAATTTCTTTGAATTCTTGAAGCTTCAAATTTGGCCATTTGTCTGTCTTTGATGTTTTGTCTTTGTTTTGATGGAATGAATGTTTGATTATATGTTGCATGAAACAATAATCCATGTTTAGAATAATGTTTCTAAATCCCAGATTGATTCAACTTTGAGTTTTCAGGAGAGTTAAGAAGCAGCTTGTTTCTCAGGTAGGTGCATGTTAACAGTTTTGCAGTTTAAGTTACACTAATGTGGGATGGGATGAAGAAACTGTGGTTCCGCCCATAGACTGTCAATCAGAGGTTAGTTCTGCCTGACTCCGCCCACCTACCAGGTTGGTTCATGCCTTTGTTGTCATGGTAACGCTCAGCACCTCCCTTCCTGAGTTTTAACACTGTTTAAGAGACAATAGAATCAAAATGCTTGTAATGATTGTTGCCTTAAAAACATGTTTTTTTTTGTATAATAATTAAGGATGTAGCATGACTTTTAGATTTATGTGTTTTACTATTAAAAGGTTAATGAAATAGTTTAAACTAGTTTGAAGAATTAGTTTTGCATGCAGAATCATTGGTGATTTATTAGATTGAAAGTTTCCCTGGTGCCATTAAGTTAGCTGACAGTTCAAGATATGCAAAAGTAAGGAATATATTTTTGATAAAGAATCAGAGTCATGCCTTTATACTTGGTGGGAATTATTTATTAGATTCAATTTGTAGGGTTTATTCATCCAAATTACATTGGATGTCCATTAATCTAATACTCATCTTTGTACAAGACAAATTAGGATGATATGTGACTAATTTCTAAGTGAGACATTGATGACGTGAATAACTAAAGTTTGTGTTTAGTTGTTGATGGAACTGAATTGCAGTTAAAAACATCTGGATTTTCTTTGTGTTGCTTTCGTTAAATTCATAGTGACACATAGTTATGTCAGAATTCATTTCTTTGGTTCTAGGTTATGTGATCTTGGTTACTAAAACATTTTTGTACAAACTTTTTGCTGGATTGTCGCATGGGTTGGACCCTGCGCCAGAAGAGGGGAATGTCAGAATAAAGTAGCATGGGGTTCCAAAAGTTTTAGCACTCATGGGAAAAAGGGTAGCTCATACCTCCAGTGAGGACTTAGTGACAATGCGAGAGAGACGTTGTACTTTGTTTATATAAATGGTGCATAGCTCCCTAAGACCACATTATGAAAACCTCTCTGAAATTATGGTGTTGATTCTTTTGTGAAATTTTATATCTCCACAGATTAGACCATTTTTGAAATTCTTTTTGGGTATTCTGAAACTATGAAATGTTGACCTGTAATCAGACCTTCCTCAAACATCATGTCACATTTTTGATATTCAGAATATTTAGCTGATGGTCACTGCTAGTATATCAGGTGAAGTCAGAAGATCAATTATTTGGATTTTGTTGGATGTTTTGATGAAGTTCATGTAGTTAAGCACTTAGGTTTGAGAATGGGACTTTGAATTGAAAATTAGCCAAGTGTTGTCAAGGCTCTACCTATTGTTCTCACTTATATGAGATTGAGACAAAGGACACAGGCAAATCTCAGTCCTTTTGAAGTGCTGTGTGGCAGGTCTCCTAATTTGGACATGGAGTTATAGCCAAGATAATTTTCTTCCACATCTTTGTGTGAAGATAGGATGTTGTTTTACTGTCAAAACCTGTCCACTGTGTTTTCTCAAGTTTCACAGACGGTGAAGGCTGCATTACCAGAAACAGCCACTTCCACCCTCCAGTCCTTTATTCCTGGGGACTGGATTCTGGTCAGAGAATTTAGGAGAAAAAGCAGGAAGTCCAGGTGCTGGAATGGCCCATATCAGATCCTACTAGACACCCAGAAAAGCTGCAGGAAAGCTGCAGGAAAGCTCCAGCTCCTCCAGCTTCATCTGGCTTCCAGGACGCAAGTCATCTTCCAACTGGATCATCCACGGCCTGAAAGGTGTGAGGACAGCGGACCACCATAAGATAAAGAACTGTAAGCTGATCACTGGCAAGTGATTGAACAGGTGGTTGAAGAACACAGTTCTTACAAGGGCACAATAATCCCTTGGGCAGTGCAACGTTATTTCAGAATCTACTTAAGGCCATCGCATTGCCTGAAAGTTAGAAATCATAAGGTCATTTGCCTCACTGCACACACACCACAGTGAGAGATTCTTTCCTCCCACTTTGACAGCGAGACTGACTCTAAGGAGGATATCTCGGATGCTTTTATCTAACTTTTATGTTTATTGCTTGATATTTATCATTATGGTATTATTACAAATTTGAATGTGTTCATTTCCACCGTTGTTTAGTTGGACTATGGAAGCCTAACTTCCAGCAGGTTAGAGTTCCTGTTTCTAAATATATTTCTAGAGGAGCTTCCTACAACCGCCCACCTGTACCAGACTGGTAACAGGGCAGCTTGAAGCGCAGAAGCCACTCAGGAGAGGCAGCAGGATTTTTTTTTTTTTTTTTTTAAGTTGTGTTTATAATTTGTTTTCTTTGAGAAAAAAAACTGTTTGCTTTCAGTACCAGAAGAAAGGACATTCCACTTCAAGGTCATGAGGCAGCTATATGGAAGATAGTCTGTTCTGATGCTAATGATTGGTATTGCAAGTATTTTTATAACTCTTGTGTTCATTTTGGGAAAAGGTGCAGCAAAGACAATGTAAGGCTAATTTGAGGAATTGTGCTAATAATATTCATCAGCTGATTCGAAGAGAGATCCATCACTTTTCTGACTACTATGATCATGCTGATAATGTCTGGTGGCAACTGATGCATCAAACCGTGAGGAAGATAAGAAATGATAGTTGCTATGTTTGTTGTTTGATTCCACATGCTATTAATGATCAACCATTTTTGGTACCAGTTCCTATTGATACTGCTTATACTCTAGCTACTTTCTTTCCAGATAACCGGTTGGTGGAGGTCATTTTTCCTTGGGTGAGGAATTATACTGTAAGAAAAAGCAGAAATGTTAGTAAATTTTCTAGTGAGACTAATTTAACGTGTGCTTCTACAGGAACTCTTTATAGAATTCGGGGTATTAGAAATCCGATTAAAGATCCAGATATTTGTATTACACAGGAGGAAAGTACACCTTATTTCCTTGGAAAGACGGAGGGTTGTAAAACTATTATACCAGTTTCATGTGCCTCGACCCACATTAATACATCTAGACCTTGTCCTGTCAGGACTGATCCTTATACTATTTCAGAATGTTCGGCTCCAGATCCCTTTGTGTTAACTCTTAATCTTACAGCCTTACCGAATGGAAGTCAATTGTATGGCCAGGCGGATAAATTAACCAGGGTTTTTGTTCCTTTTCCTTATGAGATGGGTGATGGTTTTGAAGAATTTTCCTTTAGTTGTGATTATCTTGTAATCAGAAGAAGGGAGTGTGATGGAAATTCTTGCAGTAAGCATTCCACAGTGTATGACCTTTGGGTTACCTCACTCCTGTGAACCTCTGTGTTAGAGGAGGAAGCTGTAAAAAGCCATTATCAGAAGTTTAATGGTTAAGACCCATCTTTTAGGACGATGTCAGGAAGGGCAGTTAGGTCTGTTCCTAGATAACCTTGTCACCTTTGAACTCAAGAAGGGTTTGGGTCATAAAACACAGACTCTTTGAAGTTGAGATAACACAGTCATGTTCTGGTATAAATACTGTGTGTAAATGTTGATCGTGGCTCTGTTTCACTGACTAACCTCAGTGTCAGGGTCTTCAAACGCTGAATGCCTTTGAATAAAACTTATAAGACAAAGTCCGGATTTTCTCTTGTTATGAGTCAACTTCTACCCACTTTGATAAGAAAATTCCACAACATATATTAAACAGGTTTCTAGGATTTCCTTCTTTCACCTTCGGAACATTGCCAAAATTAGAAATATCCTATCCAGGAGTAACACTGAAAAACTAGTCCATGCATTTGTTACTTCAAGGCTGGACTATTGTAATTCTTTACTATCTGGATGTCCACAAAATGCTGTTAAAAGCCTTCAGCTGATTCAGAATGCTGCAGCAAGAGTTCTGATGAAAATTAAAAAGAGAGATCATATTTCTCCTACTTTAGCTTCCCTTCATTGCTTCCCTGTTAAATTTAGAATAGAATTTAAAATTATCCTCCTCTCATATAAAGCTCTTAATGATCTAGCTCCATCATACATCAGAGATCTGATTGTTCCATACGTTCCTAACAGGGCACTTTGTTCTCAGATTGCAGGTTTACTGGTGGTTCCTAGAGTCTATAGAAGTAGAATGGGAGGCAGATCGTTTAGTTATCAGGCTCCTCTCCTGTGGAACCAGCTTCCAGCTATAGTCCGTGAGGCAGACACCCTGTCTACTTTTAAGGCTAGGCTTAAAACTTTCCTTTTTGATAAAGCTTATAGTTAGAGTGGCTTAGTTTATCAGTGAGGGAGCCTTCCTCCCTCCCTGTTGGATGGAGTAAGGGGGAGTCAGGTTTAGCCTAAACCGGCTCAGTTATGGTTGAGGTGCAAACACACCCTCCATTTCTGCTACCTGTATGACCCCTTCTCTTTTCCAATGATTATAATCAGTCTGACAGAAAGAGGTATCCCAATCCTTGTGGTTTTTAGTATAACAATGACAATCAGAGAGACCCTTTGTGGGGTGCCTTGAGACGACATTGTTGTAAATAAGCGCCGTTTAACTAAATAAACTGAACTGACACTATCTGTTGTTGGGACAACACAGCCATGGGTTTTCAACACTAAAACTCCGGTACATACTTTCCTGGAACCTTTCAAAATAAAGTGCATTAACCTTCTTCCAGCACAGCCAGAAAAGGGGGTAACTGCGGACTTCCTGTGGCGCCAATACCCAAATAAAAGCCCCACCTTTCCACAAGTCTTTCTCTTCCACGCAGCTCTCCATAGGAACCGGATAGGAGGGGAAAGCGCGCTGAATGTCTTTTGCTGGTAAAAAGACATAAATTCAACTGGATCCAAGGACCGATCATATGCAAAAGTTAAGTAGAATGAAATACTGTCTGTGTATCCGGTATTTTCATTCATGAACGGGGAAATTAAGGTGTAAGAGTTGCTTACATTTTCTCTTCGAGGCCCCACAGAAGCAAACGGGTTCGAGAGAAGCCGGTGGAGAAGCTGTTTCGACAAGCCGAGTCTGGAGGAAAGACTACGGCCCGCAAACGTGTTTACGGTAACGAACAGCTGGTCACCTTCTGATCGGGAGAAACTGAGGAAGTTAGCGGGAAGCTAACCTTTCTTCACAGAACGAACGCACCTTCGGATCGGAAGAAACTGAAGAAGTTAGCGCGAAGCTAACTCTTTGTTCACGACGGATATCTTCTTCAAACTTCGCCCTTGGACAACATTCCCTCAACAGGTTCAGAGGTTGGGTTTTGGGCAGATTAACAGATTGGTTTAGGATGAAATGATCTAAACGTTTTCATGTTATGAAGTTTGTTTTGTGGAACTCGGCTATCTTGGTGCTAGCATGCTACCTGTAGCACAAAGGCCGGTTCGTGTTCTTTGTATGTTTTGAAGCTAAGATAAACTTTATTTAAAGGGTGGTTTTAACCAGAACATTGCTCATAACGCACCGTCAGCGCTTATGCATTTTAACCCTGGTATTTTAAAGGTATGTGTTGATTCTGGCGCTACGCTATCTCTAGCTTAACACTTTAGCTAGCTTCTTTATTAGCCCAACGGCCAGCCGGTAAGAACACGTGTGCTAGCATTAAGGCTAGTCAACAGAAAGGTTGTTAGTTTTCAAGCTAGTGAATAATAGTCCCTGAACATCATTTTCTAGAGTTGATAACTAAGTCAACACCATTAAGCCCCATTTCTCCAGAAAGATTTGGCTCTTTTCCAAAATACTCAATAATATTTCTTCAAATATTATTTTAATAAATAAAGGCAGTTAATTAGACACCGTTGAGAATTAGTCATCCAGGAGGTTGGTTTTATTCAGCAGATCATTATTTAAAACATTATTTTATTAAAATAATATTTAATCTGATCTTGCATTGTGAATGGTTGTCTAAAGGTTGCTGATTATTTTCTAAGTTAGTTTCAAAACTAACTTAACTTCACTTCCAGATACTTCAAGATAATCCTTGGTTCTCAAACATAAACATTGCATGGTAATGTTGCATCACTCTTTTTGGTCATGATTTCTAATCATCTTTAATCAACTTGTTTATATTGTACATAGTCCATTAGTCTTCATTATTCTTTAATTCTGCTTGGTAGTTTAGTTGGATTGTTTTAGCATAGTAAAGAGTTTGTTGATTGAAATATGTTTGACTATGAGTTGACTTATTTTTGTTAATAAATTCTTGTATTTTAAGAAATTGTGTGAATTCATTCCATATATGTGCAGAGTTTATGCTGTTCAATAATGCCTGAGCTCGTCTCACACCTTTCTATTCTGTCCTAATACCATCGCCGTAATGGGGCTGGTATTCACAGGACAATCCTTAACAGACCGGAATATTATTTGGTAAAATATTTAAATATTAATATTTAAATATTAAATATTAAATAATATTCTCAGATTCATATTTACAACACTGTTTAGTTATGCTGCTATAGGCTTAGGCTGCTGGGGGACATAACGACCACTTTCACACTCTTCGCTACATTCTCACACTGCTCTCCAATTTTGCATTATTTGCTGTTATTTCAGCTTTTAACCTTGTTCTCTCTATTCTCTTCCTAGAAGCTACACCTGGCCTGGCTCTGTGTCTACCCGTGACACCTTTCTGGATAGGGGAATCGTCCGAGGTTCTGCTGGCAACAACTTAATGCTCACCCTCTACCGATGATCCACATAACCCTGTCTTTTAGTGTTTAGCCCTTTCTCTCTCCTAGACATGGCAATTGACTGAGGTTAACTGTAACAAACTCTATGAGCTCTGTTTCAGACTCTTACCTTGAAAACTGGCTCAGAGTTTATCTGTTCTTTCTTTCTAGGTGAAACGACTAAAGGAGCTACATCCATTAACATTTAATTTTCCTTCCCATAGAAAGTACTCCTGGATCAGTGCTTCTTTGTTCTTTTTGTGTCTCTGCTCTGTTCTCTCAAACCCCCAGTCGGTCGTGGCAGATGGCTCACACTGAGCCTGGTTCTGCTGGAGGTTTCTTCCTGTTAAAAGGGAGTTTTTCCTCTCCACTGTCGCTACATGCATGCTCAGTATGAAGAATTGCTGCAAAGTCAACGCCAGTGACTGTCCACTGTCTCTACATGCTCATCCAGGAGGAGTGAATGCTACAAGTCACTGACTGGATGCAATCTGCTGGGTGTCCTTACATAGAAAAACTTTTTATCCAATTTGAATAAAAAGCTACCTCCGACTGCACTGTTCAATGGTTAGGATTAATTGGAATATATGTATCTGACTGTTGTGAAGTGCCTTGAGACAACATGTGTTGTGAATTGGCGCTATATAAATAAAACTGAATTGAATTTATTAATTTAGTTTTTTTGAAAAATCTATGATTTGAATATGTCTGCTACCTAAATTTCATTGCAATGTATCTATCAAATTAATATTGTCTTTAATACCTACAAATTCTCTCCTCAAAATTGTTCTTTCTTGTTCATATTTCTGACACTTCAATATTACATGTTCTATTGTTTCCTCCTCTCCACAATAATCACATTTTCCTGTATTATGTTTCTTTATTTTAAACAATGTAGAATTAAGTCCTCTATGTCCAAATCTTAATCTTGTAATTAACCTTTCCTCTTTTCTGTTCCTTCTTCCAGTTCTTACTTCTACTATCTTGTTGATTCTATAAAACCATCTTCCTTTCCTCTCTTCATCCCACATTTCTGCCACTCTTTCTTGATTTTCTGTTTAATGATATTTCTTGCCTCTGCCCTATAAATATTAATGCAGTTCTATGTTGCCTTCTTTGCCATCCTGTCTGCCATCTCATTCCCTCCAATT
Organism: Girardinichthys multiradiatus; assembly: GCF_021462225.1. Lineage (NCBI taxonomy): Eukaryota > Metazoa > Chordata > Actinopteri > Cyprinodontiformes > Goodeidae > Girardinichthys > Girardinichthys multiradiatus. The sequence goes on from NC_061807.1 coordinate 2,934,358, forward strand.
CCTACATGTGCTAGTTAGTGAAGGATTTAAATATTATTTTACCCTATAAGTCCCCAAAAATGAAACCTTTATTTGAACATTTTCAAACTGTCATGAAATCAAACATTTCTCCCTGGGGAGGAGACTGGAGCTCTTCCTCTTTAATGTTAAAAGAGGGGCCTTTATTTATCCCTACAATAAAGGGCTTTACCTGCCTTTATACACCATAAATGTCTTTCCTTGGATTTTAATTCCTGAACCCTAATTACTTCTGCCTTCATTCTATTATAAAGGACTTTAGTCACTATGAGTTTAAATTTCCTGAATCCTAGCCCTGGCTCCAAAACAACCTTCAGCCTCAATCTGTTCCCCAGAGTAGAAACCTAATTTGAGTATTAATAGATTTTAAAGCCAGAACCCACCATTGGCTTAGATCTTTTATTTAATAAGTGTAGTATTTTGGGTTGTTTCTTTATTTGAATGTACTCTGTTCAGTTAAATGACATACCTTTATTGATTTATTTAAATTTTCTTCACTGACCCACAATCAATGGCTCACGGGCCTCAGGTGTCCAAGAACCACAGGTTGAGGACCATTGCTTTAAACACTGATATCAGCTTTTGCAGAGATTAAAGAAAATGGATTAAATACCATAAATATTTTCAGACTAAAGGGTTTATTATTTCTGGCAGCAACAATAACAGATTTAGGAGTCTCAATCAATAGTTCACAGCTCTAAATTAGCCCCACGTCATATTTTCTTTTAATCCAGAGTTCATAAGGAGCTTCAGACATTATAATAAAACAACACAGATCTGTTTTGGATTAAAGGAAAACCATGCTTAAAAATCTGGTTCTGTGATGGGAAATAGTTCCACACTTTCTGGAAGAAGGCCTTTCTAATCAGTGTCTTTAGAGAACATGATATTAGAGTATTTGTGGTACCACTTGTCCAATTAGATTCTTTCTTACCTTCAGAACCAGAAAATACATCTTTCCATTCTAATTTTACAGGTTTTTGCCAGGGAAGATGTGTTTAACTGAACCCATTACTCTGAAACATTTTGCTGTTGAAAATAACAAGTGTGTTTACAATCCAATGCAACACAGAAGTGATTAGATTTTCTTTCTTTTCCCAGAGGAGAAAAATGCAGAATCAAGCTTTTCATAGTTTTGTCAGGACCAGATATGAGGTACAGTGTAAGTCAGCAGGCTTCATAAAATCAGAAGAGTGGGAAAACCAGCTAATTTAACCTCTTCCCAGCAGCTGCTGTGAAAACAATGAATTTGCACCTTCCATTCAAGCTCTAGTTAACGCTTGTGGCCAAAGTTGTACCCCACAGGAAGTACTGTGTCAGACTGTACAGAGACCCTATGCAGTAAAACTAACCCTATTCTCAGAGGTCTCTACCCATTAGATTAACGAGGTTCACTCTGACAACAGGAAACTATGCCTGAAGGAGAGTCCATCAGGTGGTACACATGCGATGGACTTTAAAATGCTCCTTTGTGGGATCTGTCCTGACATAGAAAACACATGGTTACCGATTAGTTTTGGAGGTGTTTAAAAATTCTTCTGCCTTTTAAGGACTTTTAGTAGCAATATTTGACCCTGAATCTACCATGATGAGAGAGAGTACTTGTTTCTCTAAAATAATTACTTTATGACTTTTGGAAAAGAATCTCTTTAACACAGGAATAACATTTAACCTCTTGTTACATCTGTCAACGTCAAAACCACATCAGCAGCAGTTAATAAGTTTTCTTCATTGCAGAAAAACAGAAAAGATATTTGCAAATATGTGTGTGTTTGTACGTTACCCCCCTCAGTTTCTTGACAGCTCCAGAGTCGGACTGTTGTGGCATACAGTCCCCTATCAGTCCAAAAACCCAGGCCCTCCCCTGGCTTGTTGGTGGTGTTGTGGAATTTTCTTATCAAAGTGGGTAGAAGTTGACTCATAACAAGAGAAAATCCGGACTTTGTCTTTATAAGTTTTATTCAAAGGCATTCAGCGTTTGAAGACCCTGTCACTGAGGTTAGTCAGTGAAACAGAGCCCCGATCAACATTTACACACAGTATTTATACCAGAACATGACAGTGTTATCTCAACTTCAAAGAGTCTGTGTTTTATGACCCCAGACCCTTCTCGGGTTCAGAGGTGACAAGGTTACCTAGGAACAACCATCTACTCTCCCCGAGGCATCACCGTAACAAATGGCCTTAACCATTAAACTTCTGATAATGGCTTTTACAGCTTTCTCCAATAACACAGATGTTCACAGGAGTGAGGTAACCCAAAGGTAACACACTTTGGAACACTTAATAAAACAATTTCCATTACACTCCTTTCTTCTGATTACAAGATAATCACAACTAAAGGAAAATTATTCAAAACCATCACCCTCTCAGCTAACAAATAATCCAAAACCATTCTAGTTTGCAAACTCATCGTTCTAATAGCTTAGGCTGATTGAAGTATAAGTTGTGACTGTAGGTAGTAAATTAGCTGGATAACATACTCCAGACCAAGTAGCAGGCAGATACAAATATAATCTATTTCCACACATCCAACCCATGTTCTGAGGACACGAGTACCCATCTCATAAAGGAAAAGTAACAAAAACCCTGGTTAATTTACCTGCCTGGCCATACAACTAACCTCCATCCGGTAAGGCTGTAAGATTAAAAGTTAACACAAAGGGATCTGAAGCCAAAATTCTGAAATAGTATAAGGATCAGTTTTGATAGGACATGACACACATTTATGTCTGTTGATTAAAGCACATAAAACAGATATAATAGGTTCGCAACCTACTGTCTTCCCAAGGAAATAAGGTGTACTTTCCTCCTGTGTAATACAAATATCTGGATCTTTAATCGGATTTATATTACCCCGAATTCTATAAAAAGGTCCTGTAGAAGCACATGTTAAATTAGTCTCACCAGAAAATCTAACATTTCTGCTTTCCCTTACACTATAATTCCTCACAGTTTTGATGCATCAGTTGCCACCAAACATTATCAGTATGATCATAGTAGTCAGAAAAGTGATGAATCTCTCTTCGAATCTGCTGATGAGTATTATTAGTCAGATTAACCACACATTGTCTTTGCTGTACCTTTCCCAAAATGAACACAAGAGTTATAAAAATACTTGCAATACCAATCATTAGCATCAGAACAGACCATCTTCCATATAGCTGCATCGTGACCTTGAAGTGGAATGTCCTTTCTTCTGGTACTGAAAGCAAACAGCTTTTCCCAAAGAAAACAAATTATAAACACAACTTAAAAAACAGAAAAACAAAAAATCCTGCTGCCTCTCCTGAGTGGCTTCAAGCTGCCCTGTTACTAGTCTGGTACAGGTGGGCGGTCCTCTAGAAATATATTTAGAAACAGGAACTCTAACCTGCTGGAAGTTAGGCTTCCATAGTCCAACTAAACAACAATGGAAATGAACATTCAAATTTGTAATAATACCATAATGATAAATATCAAGCAATAAACATAAGTTAGATAAAAGCATCCGAGATTTCCTCCTCAGAGTCAGTCTCGCTGTCAAAGTGGGAGGAAAGAATCTCTCACTGTGGTGTGTGTGCAGTGAGGCAAATGACCTTATGATTTCTAACTTTCAGGCAATGCGATGGCCTTAAGTAGATTCTGAAATAACGTTGCACTGCCCAAGGGATTATTGTGCCCTTGTAAGAACAGTGTTCTTCAACCACCTCTTCAATCACTCACCAGTGATCAGCTTACAGTTCTTTGTCTTGTGGTGGTCCGCTGTCCTCAAACCTTTCAAGCCGTGGATGATCCAGTTGGAAGATGACTTGTCCTGGAAGCCAGATGAAGCTGGAGGAGCTAGAGCTTTCCTGCAGCTTTCCTGGGTGTCTAGTAGGATCTGATATGGGCCATTCCAGCCCTGGACTTCCTGTGTTTTCTCCTAAATTCTCTGACCAGAATCCAGTCGCCAGGAATAAAGGACTGGAGGGTGGAAGTGGCTGTTTCTGGTAATGCAGCCTTCACCATCTGTGAAACTTGAGAAAACACAGTGGACAGGTTTTGACAGTAATACAACATTCTATCTTTACACAAAGATGTGGAAGAAAATTATCTTGGCAATATCCCCATGTCCAAATTAGGAGACCTGCCACACAGCACTTCAAAAGGACTGAGATTTGCCTGTGTCCTTTGTCTCAATCTCATATAAGTGAGAATAGGGCCTTCACAACGCTTGGCTAATTTTCAATTCAAAGTCCCATTCTCAAACCTAAGTGCTTAACTACATGAACTTCATCAGAACATCCAACAAAACCAAAGAGAATTAATCTTCTGACTTCACCTGATATACTAGCAGTGACCATCAGCTAAATATTCTGAATATCAAAAATGTGACATGATGTTTGAGGAAGGTCTGATTACAGGTCAACATTTCATAGTTTCAGAATACCCAAAAATAATTTCAAAAATTGTCTAATCTTTAACGAAAGCAACATAAAGAAAATCCAGATGTTTTTAACTGCAATTCAGTTCCATCAACAACTAAACACAAACTTTAATTATTCAGTTCATCAATGTCTCACTTAGAAATTAGTCACATATCATCCTGATTTGTCTTGTATGAAGATGAGTATTAGATTAATGGACATCTAATGTAATTCAGATGCATAAACCCTACAAATTCAAATCTAATAAATAATTCCCACCAAGTATAAAGTCATGACTCAGATTCTTTATCAAAAATATATTCCTTACTTTTGCATATCTTGAACTGTCAGCTAGTTTAATGGTACCAGGGAAACTTTCAATCTAATAAATCACCAATGATTCTGTATGCAAAACTAATTCTTCAAACCAGTGTAAACTATTTCATTAACCTTTTAATAATAAAACACATAAATCTAAAAGTTATGCTACATCCAAAAAAACATGTTATCAAGGCAACAATCACTACAAGCATTTTGATTCTATTGTCTCTTAAACAGTGTTAAAACTCAGGAAGGGAGGTGCTGAGCGTTACCATGACAGCAAAGGCGTGAACCAACCTGGTAGGTGGGCGGAGTCAGGAAGAACTAACCTCTGATGGGCATTATGGGCGGACCCACAGTTTCTTCATTCCAACCCATCTTAGTGTATTTTAAACTGCAAAACTGTTAACATGCACCTACCTCAGAAACAAGCTGCTTCTTAACTCTCCTGAAAATTCAAAGTTTTAATCAATCTGGGATTTAGAAACATTATTCTAAACATGGATTATTGTTTCATGCAACATATAAACAAACATTCATTCCAACAAAACAAAGATAAAACATCAAAGACAGACAATTGGCCAAATCTGAAGCTTCAAGAATTCAAATAAATTTTTAACAATCTCTTTTCAGAATATGTTTTCTCAACCATATCTTTTAATGCTATAATTGATCAATGTTTTTATGACAATCTTCAGGATCCTTTTTTTTAAAAATGAGTGCACATAGTCCAAAAAATCTCAAAGTATTTAGAAGCACAGCAACAGTTTTCTCTTAAATGAATCCAAATTTACTGATGCTGAAACCTTTTGCTAATTCTTTGTACTTTAACTCTGTAATAATAACTACAATCCTGAGAGTTATTGTTATAGTTCACTTTTTGTTTGGCTCAATTTGATTGCAGCTGTATTGCAGAATTTCAAGTTAAATGCAAAGAAGTATTTTAATTCAATTCAATTCATATTCAAAGATACTTTATTGATCCCGAGGGGAAATTAGAAAAGTCGGCATTGACATTTTTATGGTATAGCCAAACTAAACAAAACTGCAGTGTTTGACCTAATCAGAAATTAAGATAAGAAGCTTGTCTCCAAACTGGACTTTTTTCCACATAGTGTTTCAAAAAAGAACAAACATCACTTTCTTTAATTTGGGCTATTTAAATTTTGAGAGTTTGGGAGAACTTATCACTAGAACCCCTCTTTTACAATCCAAATGCTGATAAATGTTCCAATATTTTATCTCTTAGTAATCTGAAATCACCTTGTATACCTTTGTACTCATATGTATTCCTTTAATCTTTAAACCCTAAGAAATCAAACAAGGAGACTGGAGTTTGAGCCGACCATCCTCTTACTGTTAAGAGGGCCTTTATTTCTTTTCTTTTCCTAAAATGAAGGATTTTCTTTATCCCGTTATAAAAATCCTAACCTTGGTTCCAAAACTAAACTCTTCAACCCCAATCTGTGTTCCCCAGAGTAGAAATTTTGAGTTTTATTGCATTTCAAAGCCACCAAAATGACTGGAACTCATCATTGGCTTAGATCTATTTTAATAGGTAATCGGTCTACCTTTAATTAAATATTATAATTTGATGGACCCAAAATCTATGGCTTACAGGCTTCAGGAGTCCAGGAACCACAAGTTGAGTACTACTGCATTGAACAATGGTGTTAACTTTCTGCAGAGATTGAAGGATTGGCTAAATATATTATTTCTGCTTGGACAATAATCAGATTTAAAATTATTAGTTCACAGCTTCTAATTTACCTCAGATCATATTTGCTTCTAACCCAGTTCATAAGAAGCTTCAGACAAACATTATGCTAAAAAGCCAAAAACAAAACAAACAAAAACCAGATCTGTTTTAAAATAAAGAAAAAGCATGCTTAAAAACTTGGTACTGTGGTGGAAAATAACTCCACGGTTCTGAAGGCCTTTTCATGCAGAGTCTTTTAGGAAACATTAGATTAGTTTAATTTTTGTGTGGTACCACTGTCCAATCAGATTCTTTCTAAATAACCCAATTTTTCATTCTCATTTTAAAGGTTTGTTTTACCAAGGGAAATGTGTTTAACAAAACCAATTACTCTCAAAGTTTTAAAAGTTTTTAGCTGGTGATATCTTAGAAAACAACAAGTGTTTTAAGATTCCTATGCAACACAGAACTGATCAGGTGTCCTTTCCTTCTCCAAAGGGAGAAAAAAGAACCTGCAGAACCAAACCTCTCATAGTTTTTGTCAGGACCTGATATAAGGTACAGTGTAAATCAACACGCTGCATGAATCAGAAGAGGGAAGAAAAACCTAATATAACCTCATACCAGCAGCTGCTGTGAAAAACAATGAATTTGTACTTTCCATAAGCGTCAGTTAGCACTTGTGGACAAAACTGCACCAAACTGTAAATACTGTGTCAGAGACTGTATGAAGACCATCTGCAGTAGAACTAAGCCTGTTTTAATGAGGTCTCTACCCATTAGATTTATGGGATACAAAATCTGACAACAGAAAATAATACCTGAAGGAGAAACCCATCAGGTTTTACGCATGCGCTGGGTTTTATAAATGCTCCTTCATGAGATCTGTCCTGAGAATAACATAGAAACACTTGGTTACTGGTGAGTTTTGGAGATGTTGTAACTTCCTCTGCTTTTTAATAACTTTAAATAACTAGAATAATTGACCCTGAATATTCCACAACGAAAGAGAACTTGTTTCTCTAAAATAATTAACTGGAAAGTATCAAATGAGCTAAGTTATCACCCTTTTAAAGATACTTTTCTAACCCTAAAATAATATTTTAACCCACTATATCTGTCAACGTCAAGCAAGCGTCACATGAGCAGCGGTTAATAAGCGTTCTTCGTTGCAGAAAATAGGAAAAGATTTATGCAAATGTGTGTATGTTTGTACGTTACCCCCATCAGTTTCTAAATCGCTCCAGAATCAGACTGTCATGGCACACAGTCCTCTATCAGTCCAAAAGAACAACCAGGCCTTTCCCAGGTCTGTTGGTGAGACATTCAATCCTTCTTTGTCCACTTTAACTTCTCCAGGAGGGAGAAAGAAGAAACTTTGCTCCGGTTTCTCTTCTGCCCGCATAAGATGCTTTCAATATAAATCCAGTGTATCACTCTTCTGGCTCTTGCAAACAGCATGGATCGTTGTCCATCTCAGTGGGTCCAGACTTCTTCTGAGTTTCGTTTTTTGTTTCCTAGTAGAAAGTCACACTGCGATTTTCAACATGCAGGAAGGCAGATCTCTCTCTTTCAGGCCATGCTGGAGAAGCGTTTCTGGTGTAGTAGCCATAGAGAAGGGCAGGTTTCTAAAATCCAGACTCAAAAACGCAGATGTTGAACTTAAATCCCATATAAGTGTGTATTTGTGTGTCAGAGAGGCAGAAGAAAAAGTTTAGTATTGGTTCAGATTTTGCACAAAGAAATATTATCAGTCAGTCAGTCAGTTGTCCCCCTGCCTGTCACTTCCTTTCATAACATGCACTATACTCCTTTCTAAGACAACTTTCTTTTCGACTCTCTAATGTCCCTGTTCACTATTTTACCTTATTTTCCGACTGATCGCAATATTTAACACAAACGAAACTTCCTTCAGGAAAGTTTTAACTTTTTTAATTTTTTTTACTCATTTACACTCAAACTTCCACACTGTGAAAAACCAATGTTATCTTCCAAATTAAAGCACATTTAACACAATCATCCCCACTTTGATGTTTAGGAGATGATGGTTAATGTGTAATAAAAATAGGAAGAACAATAATATAGCACTCACACAGTTAGTATTTTAACATATTTATGTCCCTTCAGCAATATGTATGGTCGACCTAGTTTAGTTTATGAGATCTCTTTATTATTTAACATTTAATTTCATTCCCTTCCGGCGGAATGTTACCAACCAAATTATCCAGTTCACTTTACGGCGCCTAGTCATTTTTAATCTCTTTACGGCGAGATAACGACCTAAATTTATCACTATTTCTTTGCGGCAAAATAACACCTTTCCAATGCAGTCTCCTTTCGGCGAGACACTACCAAATGACTTTTAAGTACTTTTCTTCTTTCATTTATATAGCGCTTACTTTTATCTCATGTACTGTATTTTAAAACTGTCTCACCTCTGAGTTGACTTTCAGGTGACTCTGTCGGATCTCTCGGACCCGCCCGGCATCGAGCAAGACAATAATCCACCGGCTAGATGCGAACGTCACACACCGGGACTTTCAGCCACCAGGCCTAGATGCGGCTGTGCGGCAGCGCTTAACTCGACGTCAGGCTGTTCCCAGAGATCCGCCAGTCACTGCAAAGAAAGATAAAATCAGTTTAGTTCTTATAATCTCCGGCTCCGAAGGACCAAATTAATGATAGGTATTATTTAATCAACTCAGAGGTAAGGAAAGACACCGAGTCAGTTTTACTTGCAAGGGTAGCTGTGCACTACAGACTACGAAGTATTAGCCCCCTCTCTCTTTATTTATACATGCTTGGTCACACACAGTTCAAACATCATTCAGGGTGGGGGTGTATATGTGTGTGTGTGTGGGGTCAGAAAGGTTAGGGTTCATCTGTCTTGATTATAAACAAACATAGGAAGTGGGAAGTGGGAAGTGGGCACCTGGTGTATAGCCCCCAGATGCTGCTAGTAATAAAAGCATAACTCATTCTTGTGACCATCTCCCCTCCTGCAACATGTAAGGAGGGAAAAGCACTTAGATGAGTGATAAACAATACAAAAAGTCATAAAAACCCTAACAGTAAGTGAAGAAAAAGGTTTATTAACAAAAACTCACTCACAGCAGGAGGCAGGAACAAAACAATCGGCAGATTAACTTGGACAGGTGAGCCGAATAAACTTAATTAACAGAACAAAACGTGACTGGAGCAAAACAGAGACTCTTGAACACAAACTAGAAAAACATGAAGCAAAAGCATAACCATATCTGAAAACTAAACTTGACAAAACATGAACAAGACGACAAAACAAAAGCATGACCAGGAAAATAAACAGAAACATGATTCAAAACTTGAACAGTGAAAAACAAAAGGAAAAAACCTGAAACCAAAAACCAAACAACCCCAAATCATGGCATATCCTTCCTGGCAGCTGTGCAGGAGGATGGGTTTAAACAGTGCATTCAGGGATTCTGAGTTTCTATTTGTTTGTCTGTGTAAATCAGCTATTGAGTCTCCAATTTATAAAGCCTGAAACAGATGCAACAAATAAATACAGCATATATGTGTGAAGGTTTAAAATATAAACTTTTAAGGAGCAATGTCTAAGAAGGAAGACAATGTGTTTAATTTATAAAAACTTTCGTGTCAAATAAAAAGAAAGAAATTGCAAGCAAATGTAAGAAGAACCCTTAAAAATGCAAGAGAATATTGGAGGAGTTTTTGTAATTTAGTGGGGAGGGAGACAGACATTTCTAAGGTATGGGCAATGATTAAAAGGATGAATGGGATTAAAAGAGTGAGTGGATATCCAATACAAATATTTTATTAGAATTGTATAATCAAGTATGGGAGGATTGAGAATTGCCAAAAAGTTGGAAAGAAACAGTGATTATACCAATTCAAAAACCAGGGAAAGATGAGACAAAACCAGAAAATTACCCACCTGTAGCTTTAACGTCAAACATATGTAAATTCATGGAGAGAATGATAAATGAAAGATTGTTATATTATATGGAAAATAAAGGTCTTATATCAACGTATCATAGTGGATTCAGGAGAGGGAGAAACACAATGGATCCAATATTATGTTTAGAGAATGAGATTAGAAAGGCTCAAGTGAATAAAGAGTGTTGAGGCGGTATTTTTGATAATGAAAGAGCATATGATATGATGTGGAGGGAAGGGTTATTAATGAAGATTAGAAGAATGGGAATAAATGGTCGTATGTTTAGATGGATTGAGAATTTTTTAGAAGGAAGACAAATACAAGTGAGGATAGGGAAGAAATATTCTGAGAGACTGAATATAGAAAATGAGACACCAAAGGGAAGCATAGTAAGCCCGTTATTAATTTCTGTTATAATTAATGATATGTTTAAGGAAGTAGGGGTTGGAATGGGATTTTCACTATTTGCTGATGATGGAGCAATGTGGAAAAGGGGAAGGAATTAAAAATTTATTGTAAAGAAGCTCCAGGGGCCAAATTCAGTTGTAGAAAAATGGTCATATAAATAGGGTTTTACGTTTTCAGTGGAAAAAACTAAAATAATGTTTTTTACATGGAAAAGAGTTGATGAAAAAATCAATTTGAAATTATATGATCAGAAGTTGGAAAGAGTTAAACAATTAAATTTTCTTGGGCTGTGGTTTGATGAAAGAAAGACATGGGGTGTACACATTAAGAAAATATTAGATAAATGTAGGAAGATGTTAAATATAATGAGGTGTTGCAGCCGAGTGGGGGAGCTGATAGAAAGGCAATGAAAGCCATTTATACTGGATTAATTAGGTCAGTCTTGGATTATGGGTGCATAGTATATAATTCAGCAGCAGATACAAATCTCCAAAAGCTAAATTATATTCAATATCAAGCTTTAAGAATATGTACAGGTGCTTTTAAAACATCTTCAATAGCAGCATTACAAGTTGAAATGGGAGAAATGCCTCTTAAATTTAGAAGGGACCAGTTATCTTTGAATTATTGGACAAATTTACAAGGACAAAGAAATGACCATCCAACATTAAAAGTGCTTACAACAGGTTGGGAAAAGAAAAAAAGAAAAAGCTTTGGATGGATAATAAATTCTAAAGCTAATGAAATTCATTTAGATAAATTAGATATAGGTCAGACAGTTCCATTACCTACAGTACCACCTTGGATACTTCCTGATGCAAAAATAGATTTTTCATTATTAGAAAAGAAGAACAAAAATAAGTTTATTATGAATAAATATATTGTACAAGAAAACATAAACCAGTATTATAACTATGTACATATATATACTGATACATCAAAAAATACTGAAAATAGGATAGGAATACCTTTTATTGTACCACAATTTAACATTAAAGTTGGAAAAAGGGTAAATGATGGAGTATCGGTTTATACAGGAGAAATGTTTGCTTTACTTCTAGCAGTTCAGTGGGTGGAAGAGGTTAGACTATTAAAATCAATCATTTCCTCAGACTCTAGTTCATCATTGACCAGTTTGCAACATAGTCAATCAGATAGTTGACCAGATATATTAATTGAAATACAACAAACACTTTATAAAATCATTATGATTCTATAAAAGGTTCCAGCACATCACGGGGTTAAGGGGAATGAAATGGCGGATAATATGGCTAAGAAGAGCACCAATAGGATAATGGTTGACATTAATGGTAGGTTTAGTGTAAAAGAAGTAAAGGGTATAATAAAACAAAAAATGGAAGAGAGGTGGCAGAAGTTATGGAAAGAAGAAAGGAAAGGACGCTGGTTTTATAAAATACAAAGGAAAATAGGAGAAATGAGAAGAACAGAAAGAAACAGGAGAGAAGAGACAATTATATCACGTCTTAGAATTAGACATACTGGATTGAACAGAACCTTATTTATAAAAGGAAAAGATCAAACAGGGAAATGTGAGTGCAGGGAAGATGAGACAATAGAACATGTTATTTTGCATTGTAGGAAATATCAGGTCCAGAGGAATAAGTTGGTTAGGAATCTTAGTGATATGAAAATGAAATTAGACATTGTTGATTTATTGCAAATGATTCAGAACACAGAGGATATCAAGTTATATTTTATTTTTTAAAACAGTGTTAGTTGTATAATAGGATTTAGTGCATGAAGGGGTTTGTATAAGTATGTATAGATGTCATGTGGTTCACACTCCTTACCAGTTGGTGGCGGTAATGCTTCCTTCAGTTGTTCGCCAACCGCCATTATAAGAAGAAGAAGAAGATTCGTTTGTCATCGGTCACGTGGTTTACCGCATTTACAAGCATTGAACCTTTTTACTCTGTAAACTCCTCGAAGCTTTGCTTCAAATGTTCCATCTCTAGAGTTTGGATCGAAGCCGAGTTATAACTACTCAGTAACTGTTAAAGGATCTTTTGAAGAGAAGCTAACAACAAAGATGTGGAGACAGCAGCTCAAACGGTGGCAGAGTGCAGCAGTGGGAGAGATTTCCCAAACAGCTAAAGAGGACAAAGAAGATCAGCAGCGTCTCAACATCCTGGAGGCTGATTTCAACCCTAAAGTTCTGCTGCACAGATTAGGTTTGTATGTTTTCATGTCAGTTACAGTTTAGGAACATTTTAGGTGACTAATGGATTAGCTTCTTAAAGTCCAAATGTTCACCATAGACTTAAAACGTAAACGCTTCGTTACTCGGTGGGAACGACCCACGTCCGCCATTTTGAGTGGTTTGTTGTCCTTCGACACCGATACAAGTTTGTTTAGAAACTAATTAATAGGGCTGCACGATATTAGAGAAACCTGTGATGTGTGATAACAGTGTCTAATAGTGTGATGACGATATGACTTGTAATATATGAACAAATACTTGCAGAGCATCAGGAAAGTATTCACAGCGCTTCATATTTTGTTAAGTTACAGCTTCTTTACAAATTGTATTAATCTCTATCCACCAAATTTCTACACATACTCCGTATTTGTTTGTAGAAATTTGAGGCAATAGATTAATACAAATTTGAATGAGGCTGTAACATAACAAAATGTGATGCGCTGTGAATACTTTCCTGATGCAGTGTTTGTCTTTCTGCTCTGGGTTCATAGAAATATAACAATTAAATATATAATTTCCATTCCAACACGTCAGTTCATCACACTCTATATAACACTGACTCTTAAAGGAACAACTCTTAAACGGTTTCTATCTTTTAGAACATTTAATCTGAATTAGGCAGAAGAATGATTACAGAGATCAGCGCTGAGGCTCCCGAAAGAAGGTCACATGTAGTTTTATATCTGGTTCTCCAATGCAATGGATGTCCACTCCCTCAGTGTTTATCAGTAGACTATGTGTCACCATTGTGGTGTCTATCTGGTAGGTTGTGTAGTAGTGGGTGTCCATCCTTAATCTAAGTGTTGCTGCAGCTTTCTAATCAAACCCAGTTCCAGTCGGCTCCACCATCAAAAACCCAGTCCACTAAGCCTCAGGTCATTCATAACGAACTTTGGGCCATTTCCTTGTAACGTGTTGATGAGCTTCCTTATCCTACTCTAACAAAAGGGAAACATTAGAACTTAAGCTTTATATTATTATAGTATAAGTGTGAGAAACAGCTATGAGTCATATTAATAAAGGTTATCCTTACAAAAAAATGCAACCAGACATAGCGTCTGTATTAGCATTGAAACAACAGACTGCATGATATAGTTTCTTAATGACTTCAAAACATCGTCCCCATAAACATTTTCTGATGTTCTAAATACAGAGAAACACCATTTAATATCAGGGTTTTTAAATAAATAAATAAAAACTTAAAATACGTTGAAGAACTTTAAATAAAAGTTAACATAACTTAAATTCAACTACAAATCCTCCCATTGCAGTTGTTCTACATTTTCTCTACACACCAAGTGGTTATAAGGCTGTTGTATTACTGGAGACAGGACTTTGCTAGATCAAACTAGGAGAAGGTTAAGGTACTGGCCAACAACGGTATGAGCAACAATGTAGGTAAACTCAAGAAACTCTTTTTAAAGTCTTAAGTGTGGTGAACTAAATTATAGTTTTATTTATTGTGTTTCTCTGTCTCTCATCCTGAGTGAATATGTTTTATTAGGGTAGGTTCTTGGTAAAAAGAAAAACCCAACATGTTCACTTTGCAAGGTTTTAAACATGTGTGCTGAGATGTTGTTATATTTCCTGATGTACCAAAAAGCCTCCCTGAATAAGAGTCAGTTTTATTGCCAAGTTCGTACATACAAACAAGGAATTTGACTCCGGTACACTTTGCTCTTTGGTTTTGTTTTTGTATTACAGAATATACATATTTACAATATAGACATATATAATAAAAAGGTGCATTTGCAACATCTGTATGCTGTTGTTTTGTCAGTCGGTCATTTTCTACCGCTTATTCCATAGTGTGTCGCGGGGAAGCTGGTGCCTATCTCCATCAGTCTATGGGCGAGAGGCAGGGTACACCCTGGACAGGTCGCCAGTCCATCGCAGGGTAAGCAAACAGCAGGGGGCCTGTGATGTCTTTCAGGTGCTTCAGCACCAGCCGCTCAAAGGATTTCATGACCACAGACGTCAGGGCTACAGGCCTGTAGTCATTTAATCCTACGATGGTGGGTTTCTTGGGAAGGGGACCTCACATTTCTTCAGTGACTTGTTGAAGATCCTTGTGAAGATCGGAGCAAGTTGATGTGCGCAGGCTTTCAGGCATGATGGGGAGACGTTATCAGGTCCTCCAGCTTTCTTTGTTTTCATACGCTGAAAGAGCCTGTTTACATCTTCCTCTGAGATCTTTAGTGCAGGCAGAGGATCTGATGGTGGGGGGTTGGTTGCTTTATGGGAGGGATTTGTTCCTGAATGGGATGTAGAGGGGATGATTTGAGGTGTGAATGGCTTCTTGTCATGTCTGCAGTAGAAGCCATTCAGACGGTTGGCCAGGAGACGACTCTGTTCAGGATGGATGGAGGGGCTCTTGTAGGCAGTCAGGTTTCTCAGACTAGTCCATACAGCTGAAGTATCACCAGTAGAAAGGCTGTTCTTAAGCTTCTCACTGTAGCTTCTCTTAGCTGCTTTGATCTCTTTTGTTAGTTTGTTCCTGGCCTGCCAATCTCCACTGCTGTGAGCTTCTTCCTTTTCCCTGCGCAGGTTCCTGAGGTGTGGAGTAAACCATGGCTTATTGTTCCCAAAGGTCTCGGTCTGCACACACATGTCCTCACAGAAACTGATGTATGATGTCACCACATCAGTTAGTTGGTTTAAGTCAGTGGCTGAGGTTTCAAAAACAGTCCAGTCTGTGCATTCAAAGCAGGCCTGTAGCGTCTGCTTTGATTCCTCAGTCCACTTCTTAACAGTGTGAACCTTGGGTTTGGAAGCTCTTAGTCTCTGTCTCTAGGTTGGGATGAGGTGGATTAGATAATGATCCGAAAAACCCAGAGCCGCCCTGGTAACAGCATGATATGAGTCCTTTAAAGCTGTGTAACAATGGTCCAGTGTGTTTTTATCTCTGGTGGGACACTTAATGTGCTGTCTGTATTTGGGGAGTTCATTTGAGAGGTTTGCTCTGTTAAAATCTCCCAGTATTATGATGAAAGAGTACGTGTATTTTTTTCTCCAGGTCTGTAATCAGCTCAACAAGATGTTTGTCCGCTTTAGAAGTGCAGCCATGCGGTGGAAAATATGAGCCGATTATTATAAACGAGGAAAACTCTCTCGGTGAATAAAACGGCTTACAGTTTATGGAAAATGACTCCAGATCCGGGCTACATGTTTTTCCCAGCACTTTTACGTCTCTGCACCAACCTTCAATTATATAAAAGCAGATTCCACCTCCTCGCCTCTTCCCCGATAGCTCCGCGCTGCGATCCGCTCTGAACAGCTGGAAGTCCAGCATCAGCAGTGCGCGGTCCGGGATGTTTTCACTCAGCCATGTCTCAGTGAAGCAGAAAACCGCTGATCCGCAGGAGTCTGAGTTTTTACCGATGAGGAGAAGCAGCTCGTCCATCTTGTTGTTGAGAGAGCGGACATTTGCCAGATGGATTGAAGGCAGTGGTGTGCGAAGTCCTCTTTTGCGGAGCTTTACCAGCGCGCTTTCCTCTCCGACGCTTCCTGTGCAGAATCTTGTATAGAGCCGCAGCTCCACTCGCCAGGAGCTCAGTGAACCTCGGATCGATAAAAGATGGTGAAAAAATCCCAAGAGAGGACTCTCTGATGTTGAGAAGTTCCTCTCTACTGAATGAGACCACCGGAGTGTGGCCCGACACCACAGAACTGTGGCTCGAAAAACACACAAAATACAGAAACAAAGAGAGAGCGAAGCTCTGAGGCTGCCATCGTCGGCGCCATCTTGGAATGCAGCTCATTAAGGTGAACTTCTTGCAGGTATGCAGAGATACTTTCTAAGTAATTTTGGTGGAGTCCCCACCATGCCAAGGGGTCTCCCTCATTGTCTATGACGGGGAACAACAAGTAACTGCTAAGCTCAGCTTCTACAGCTTGTGAAAGTTGCACAAAAGATGAGGCAGGAAGTGGTGCTTTCTTGAAGAAACTGCCCAGTGATTTCTTTGCCTTCTTCGTGGTGGCACTGGGTGGATCATTGGTCTGGGCCTCTGGATCAGTGAAGCTTCTCTCCTAGAACAGAGAAAATAATATATGGGAAATAAACTCTTTAATTATCATGATATACATACAGGTCCTTCTAAAAATATTAGCATATTGTGATAAAGTTCATTATTTTCCATAATGTAATGATGAAAATTTAACATTCATATATTTTAGATTCATTGCACACTAACTGAAATATTTCAGGTTTTTTATTGTCTTAATACGGATGATTTTGGCATACGGCTCATGAAAACCCAAAATTCCTATCTCACAAAATTAGCATATCATTAAAAGGGTCTCTAAACGAGCTATGAACCTAATCATCTGAATCAATGAGTTAACTCTAAACACCTGCAAAAGATTCCTGAGGCCTTTAAAACTCCCAGCCTGGTTCATCACTCAAAACCCCAATCATGGGTAAGACTGCCGACCTGACTGCTGTCCAGAAGGCCACTATTGACACCCTCAAGCAAGAGGGTAAGACACAGAAAAAATTTCTGAACGAATAGGCTGTTCCCAGAGTGCTGTATCAAGGCACCTCAGTGGGAAGTCTGTGGGAAGGAAAAAGTGTGGCAGAAAACGCTGCACAACGAGAAGAGGTGACCAGACCCTGAGGAAGATTGTGGAGAAGGGCCGATTCCAGACCTTGGGGGACCTGCGGAAGCAGTGGACTGAGTCTGGAGTAGAAACATCCAGAGCCACCGTGTACAGGCGTGTGCAGGAAATGGGCTACAGGTGCCGCATTCCCCAGACCTGGGCTACAGAGAAGCAGCACCGGACTGTTGCTCAGTGGTCCAAAGTACTTTTTTCGGATGAAAGCAAATTCTGCATGTCATTCGGAAATCAAGGTGCCAGAGTCTGGAGGAAGACTGGGGAGAAGGAAATGCCAAAATGCCAGAAGTCCAGTGTCAAGTACCCACAGTCAGTGATGGTCTGGGGTGCCGTGTCAGCTGCTGGTGTTGGTCCACTGTGTTTTATCAAGGGCAGGGTCAATGCAGCTAGCTATCAGGAGATTTTGGAGCACTTCATGCTTCCATCTGCTGAAAAGCTTTATGGAGATGAAGATTTCATTTTTCAGCACGACCTGGCACTAGGGATGGCGTGATTATCGATTATCGTGTCTATCGGCGATTGAAGGGTTGGATCATGATTTATTTTTTCAAAGGGCGATCTTTATTAATTAATTTAATGCCGTGCTGGGGATGTAAAATCAATTCTATATGCGCACTTCTCTGTAATTTAAAATGTTTTAATCATCATCCCCGTGATTTGTGCAATAGAGGGAATAAAATGCGTCTTTCTCTTTTTTCCTTTCACTTTTCTCGGAGTAAGCGCCAACGCGGCTCCTCTTCGTATCTCCGTCGTCATCCGTAGAGTCCCGCACAGTCACAGGTGGTCCGGAAGTAGTCTGCTTCCAGAACAGCACCATCTCATCCTCCAGCTGGGTTCTGATGTAGTCCAGGTCAATACTGCCCACGTGAGTAGCTTTGTACCGCGGGTCAAGGAGGGCAGCTGTGCGCATTAACTGGATGATCTTGTCATTGTCATATCTACTGTCAAGTTGCTCCAGGATCGTTTGTTTAATGGCTGCAGTCAGTTTGGCATCGCTCTCTTTTTCCTTGAGAGTATCTTTAATCAAGTGAAGCTGAGGCAGCAGCGATGAGATGGTGACGTCACGCTCACTTGACAAGATGTCTGTAAATTCAGATACAGATTTCAGGCCTTCTGTGACAGCCAATGGTTGGTAGTGTGCGCCGAGTCCTGTCATCAGCAAAAACCCTTCTGATGTGAGGCAGCAGGGTGAGAATCCTCTCTGTCATGGCATATTTGCTGCCCCAGCGCGTTGCACAATCCTGTTTTATAAGAGAAAATATAATGGGCAAAGGGCAGTTATAGGCTGAGTAAAAGCAATGTGCGTATTGTTACTTTCTAAATGCGCTGTCTTCTGTGTGTATGTTTGTATGCAGACACCGATAAAACTATCCTCCAATCTATGTTATGTTATTATTGGTAATAATACAGTGGCAACACTAAGCTAGTGATGAAATTGTACATTTTTAACAGAAAACATATGATTGAAACTGAGTTTGTTATCGCTTGGTGGGATAACGGCTATATGTTAATACTTACAGTTATTAAAGAAAGCGGTTTCTTTATCCCCTGTTGCTCTTGCTCTTTCCTGAGTTGCTGTCGCCTTTGCCAACTGTGTGAAAAGGCTCCATTTATTTGGCGACACACTCCGAAAGCCCGGTCCGTTTTGTTTTTTTCTTTATTCAAGGCATTGTTGACGGCTAAGTTCAAATTATGCCCGAAACAACTGATCCATGGCCACTTAAGATCACGAACAGCTGCAACGATGTTGGCTCCGTTGTCGCTTGTAATGCAGACGACTTTCTCTTCTCCTATTTCCCATGCTTGCAACCCATCCTGGAGTGCTTCAGCTAGCACCGCCGCGGTGTGACTCTCTGGGGTAAAAGCTGTCTCGAGACATTTGGATTTTAATGTCCAGTCTTTTGAGACATAGTGTGCAGTTATGGACATATAAGGAGACATGTTAATGCTTGACCACATATCCGTAGTCAAAGCAATGAAGTTGGCCTCTTTTAATTCATTAACTATTTCCCCTCTCAGCTGTTCATACAGTTTTGGCACAGCAGTCTCCGAGAAATATTTCCTCCCAGGCGGTTCATACTGCGCATCCAGTGTAGTCAACATTTTTTTGAAACTTTCTCTTTCAACCGCCTGAAATGGGACGCACTCCTTCGCCAGAAATCTTGCAACAGCTGTTGTACACTTGGTCCATCTTTCGCTGCCTGGCCTGTATTTAGTTGATTTAGCAAAAGCTGCTGATATTGTGGGCTGCCCCCATGGCTGTCCCCCAGAAGCACCTGCAGCGCTGCTGGTTGGAGGCAGTTTTGCGGCCTCGGCGGGGTGATGGACTCGAATGTGCGCAAATAAATTTGTGGTTTGCCTATCCTTCGCAGGCACACATAATTTGCATAATGTGCAAATAGGCTGTGTTAGGTCTTGAGGCTCACCGTTAGCATTTGGATAGAACCTAAAATATGCCCAAATAACCGACTTAGCATTCTTTTTGGGCACCAAATTGCTGTCTGACTTTGCCATGTTTTCGGCACCAAGATTTTATTTTTTTTGATGACATAATTGCGCCCGCCCCATCAGCCGATTGGATCGTCTATCGGCGATAGCCAGTGACCTCGATCTTATGATCAGAAAATAGGGCGATTTCCCATCCCTACCTGGTACCTGCTCACAGTGCCAAAACCACTGGTAAATGGTTTACTGACCATGGTATCACTGTGCTCAATTGGCCTGCCAACTCTCCTGACCTGAACCCCATAGAGAATCTGTGGGATATTGTGAAGAGAACGTTGAGAGACTCAAGACCCAACATTCTGGATGAGCTAAAGGCCGCTATCAAAGCATCCTGGGCCTCCATAAGACCTCAGCAGTGCCACAGGCTGATTGCCTCCATGCCACGCCGCATTGAAGCAGTCATTTCTGCCAAAGGATTCCCGACCCAGTATTGAGTGCATAACTGTACATGATTATTTGAAGGTTGACGTTTTTTGTATTAAAAACACTTTTCTTTTATTGGTCGGATGGAAATTTTGGGTTTTCATGAGCTGTATGCCAAAATTATCCGTATTAAGACAATAAAAGACCTGAAATATTTCAGTTAGTGTGCAATGAATCTAAAATATATGAATGTTAAATTTTCATCATTACATTATAGAAAATAATGAACTTTATCACAATATGCTAATTTTTTTAGAAGGACCTGTATATATATTCCTCCACCAGAAGCTCACACAGCTCAACGTCCCAGCCTCCACCTGTCAGTGGATCAACAGCTTCCTGACAGACCGACAGCAGCTGGTGAGACTGGGGAGCATCTTCTCCCGAACCAGATCAGTAAGTACTGGTGCCCCCCAGGGGTGCGTTCTATCCCCACTCCTCTTCTCTCTGTACACAAATGATTGCACCTCATCGGACTCGTCCGTGAAACTCCTTCAGTTTGCAGATGACACCACTGTCATTGGACTGATCCAGGACGGTGATGAGTCTGCATACAGACAGCAGGTGGATCGGCTGGTACACTGGTGCAGTCAGAACTACCTTGAACTAAACCCTCTCAAGACTGTGGAAATGGTGGTGGACTTTCGGAGAACACCACCCCCATACACCCCCCTCACCATCCTCAACAACACTGTATCGGCCGTGGACCACTTCAGGTTCTTAGGAACCACCATCTCTGAGGACCTGAGATGGTCTTCACACATAGACACTGTTCAAAAGAAGGCCCAGCAGAGACTGTACTTCCTGAGGCAACTCAAGAAGTTCAACCTTCCACAGGAGCTGTTGGTCATCTTCTACACTGCCATCATTCAGTCTGTCCTGTCTTCGTCCATTTCAGTGTGGTTTGGCTCTTCCACAAAACAGGACAGGTCCAGACTGCAACGAATAATCAGGATTGCAGAGAGAATAATCAGAGCTGACCTTCCCTCCATCCAGGACTTATACAGGTCTAGGGTCAAGAAAAGAGCTGCCAAAATCTCTGCAGACCCCACACACCCTGCACATAAACTGTTTAGAACTTTACCTTCAGGCCGCCGCTACAGAGCACTGTTTACTAAAACCAGCCGCCACAGAGACAGTTTATTCCCCCAGGCTGTTTCTCTGATGAACATTCAATAGAGTACCAAACAACAGCATACAGATGTTGCAAATGCACCTTTTTTATTAGACATGTGTATATTGTACATTGTAAATTTGTATATTCTGTAATGCAAAAACAGAACAAAAGAGCATAGTGTACCGGAGGCAAATTCCTTGTTTGTATGTACGAACTTGGCAATAAAGCTGATTCTGATATTCGAATTAAAGCAATAAAAAGAAATGATGTGAAATTCAATTAATTATAAGGCAGCATGCTGTCCAATACTGTATCTGCTGTAAATTTTTTATCAGTTTAATGTCTTTTATATTGCACTACAGTATCAGTTTCATAAATTTATCTGTGTATGTACATTGTGGTCTCTCCACTCCATTCTCTCACATTAGTTTTAATACAGTAACAAAAGAAAACGAAATCATGACAAATTGAGCACTATCCTTATCAATAATATAGTAAAAATGTTCATTTAAATCTATTAGAGCTATTCAAAATTATTTGATTATGTAGAACACCTTTACAGTGCTAAACAGATGTTTTTTGCCACAGCCATTAATAAACTTACAGATTGCAAGGTACAGTCTGTGTCCAAAACACTGAAGCCTGACCCAGTTGTTTAGTTCTGTAGCTTTCACAATGTCCGAGATGATACATACTTGTTGGTCTTTTTGAAGATCACAGCTGGACAAACACCTCACATAATCCAAGGGATCTATTTTCACCGGTGTGCAACTCTGGAAAATACACAGGCTCTAGACACCGTTCAAAGTTTTCGGTGAGGAAGTGCACAGTAAAACTCATGTATGGCTCTGTCTTGCGACTTGACCAAAGGTCTGTAGTACTTGCGTAGTATTCAGCTCAGTTCGGATTTTACTGTCTTACGGCATATTTCGTACATTTACAGAATGGTGACATGGGAAAAGTAATTCCGTGACGGGATGTGGTATCTTCGGTTTATCAGACTGACGAAACCCTCCTGGCTCACTGTATTCAGGGGCATCATGTCCTTAGCCAAATAACGTGCAATGGCCTCAGTTATGTCTTTGTATCGCTTTGATGTTTTCTCATAAGTAGTGATACATGGACGTCTGCTATTTTTACTTTGCTAGCGTTTGTTTTTTGAAACTCCTCATACGGGTCTTTGTGGTTGTATTGGAGGTGACAATCAAGATTCATTGTGTTTCCTCTCCTAGTTGTTACATGCGTTCGGCATGCCTTGCAGAGTACCTCAGTTTGTAAAACGTAGTCTCTCGTAAAACCGAAATATTTCCAAATAAGAAACGTGCAGTTTTTTTTAACCACGAATTCTTCATTACTTACAGTTTCCTCACTTGTCTTGCTCTCAGCCATAGCAACTCTCACTAAAATTGCTTAGTTCTTTGCGCTCCATTTGCGTCTACATAGGGGGCTGGCATCTAATGTAAAGAGATCCATCCGATTAGCAAAACACATGAAGGACTCCATTTGATTGGTCAACTGCTCTAAGCTTTCATGTGATTGACAAAGGGTGTTAATTTAAGAATTTATGTAAATCATAAA
Organism: Girardinichthys multiradiatus; assembly: GCF_021462225.1. Classification (NCBI taxonomy): domain Eukaryota; kingdom Metazoa; phylum Chordata; class Actinopteri; order Cyprinodontiformes; family Goodeidae; genus Girardinichthys; species Girardinichthys multiradiatus. The sequence continues at coordinate 2,957,587 of NC_061807.1, forward strand.
CGTAAATATTTGAGCCAACTTTGTAGATTTTTGGAGAAATATTGGTTCAAAGTACCTACTAATGCTCATCCAGAGATTGTGACTCTTAGTGACTCCAGTCACCAAGAGTCACAATCTCTTGGTGATTTTGTGTCACCTATACTATAACCACAATATATATTTTAGAATTTTACTTCAGAGTTTTGGAGAAATACACAAAGCTTATCCAGTATATGCATCTGTCCCATATTCACAATATGGGTTAGGGTTTATTTATATGATACAGAGAGTCAAGCACAAAAACAAATCAAATTACATTGATAATCCTCTGAGGTAAACTGGTAAGAGCTGGTTCTAAACCAATCTTTCTAAAGAGATAATTATAAAGCAATATCAAGCAAGAAAAGGTTAATATTGATCCTTGTGCTCGCTGGTATAATGCATTTGTAGTCCCATCATTCAAACAATAACAGTCATTTGCATTCACTGAGATCTAACTAAGCAATCCATTTAATTCTAACTATGGAAGCTGGGTTACTGGTGTAGAAACAGCTTTAGTCCAAATGTTCAATTATTAATATTAATATTTGGCTTTCGCTGGTAATCCTTTTGAGAAATGTGAAAATCTATGAAAAGAAATTAAATCACACATTTAGTTAAAGTAAGATAGGAAGAAAAAATCATATTTCAAACCCTATCCTTAGCTGGATACAGTTTGAAGTAGTAAAAAAAACCTCAGCACGAGTAAGCAACACACACCTAAGCAAAGATTTCGCAAGGACATGGTGGAGTCCTGAGGGTGCAAATATTTAAGTGTGAGCGTGTTTGAAAGAATTAGACTGTTAACACTGATAGAAGCGCCATTGTTCTTGAAAAAAGAGATGGAAATTTTATAAATCGGCCACAAAGTCCTATTTAGGTCACAGCTGGTACAGAGAGTTCTGGGAGAGAGCGTCATGTTTATATAACATCCAGGAGAAATTTGGTTGAAGCCAGCCAGTAGAAATTGCCAAGGCCATATTAGGGCACCAAATTTAGAAAAACAATAAATGTTTTGGTTTAGGCAGTTGTAAATTTCCATCCAACATTGCAGGCAGCTTTGGACTGCTTTGAAGAGCTGCCCACGTTTTGCGAATCACTCAATAAGCCAAGTAATTGGCAACTCCAAAAAGCAGAAATCATATTATGAAAAATCCAATAATGTACACATCTTCCATGTCCTCGACTGACATCGTTGCCAGGCACACAATCTTCCACTGCTGCCAAGGATCCATTGTGTATCCAGAGAAGAAGCGATGGTGCCCGTGGTTATTAAAGGGGGTCATTACAACTAAAACAAGTTTTCCCTGTATTAAGAAGGTAGAGGCTTAGATTATTTTGGTGCTCATGGGAAAGGTATTATAAAATGCTAAGATTACAGTGTATCAAAAATATTTGGTCATAATGAGTCAATGGGACCAAATTAGTAACAAAGGTAAAGAGTGTATGCTAAAGTCGTAGCTCTTGTTCTACGTACCTTGCAATCAAAAGGATAAACTAATTTAAAAAATAAAAGTTAAAAGAAAATCCTGGCCAAGTTTCATAGAACTGACCTTTAAATTGTCTGAGATATTGAGAATTAAAAAAAAAAGCAGAAAGCACACGTTTGGTCACCAAAGGTGCCTAGTGGGTTAAAGTAAGTTTTAGAGCTTCTTTCACACAGAAAACGCAGTTTCTAAGCAGACTTGTATCGGTCCCGTAGACCGACTCACCACTATCAAATGGCAGACGTGAGTCGTTTCTACCAAGTAACAAAGCGTTTACTGTTTTACGTCAGAAATATGTGGTTATAATGGGAGTCAATGAGATCAATTGGGCAGGACAGGGTAAAGATGTGCCTCTAGTAAAATAATATTAGGAAGCATAAATAAATAATAGAAACAACCATGATTTAAAAGGTGAACAGAATTACAAACCATATAGTACAGAATTATTTCAATATTTAGACTGTAAAATGCTTTCAAAAATAAATATTTGGCAGAAATGGGAAAAAAATATACATAAATACAAACTCTAGACAAGATAAAGTACATAAATCTAAACACTAAATACATCGAAGGAAGATGTAAATGAGGTGAATAAGTATTTGCTGTATTGTACATGATGATGTTATTAGCCTAAGCCTAAATGGTGAAGCCTAAAGTGGTGTCTTGGTGGTTTATCTCCATCATGTTTGACTTGGCCAGTGGGAGATGACCCTTTTGTGCTTTTTTCACCATAGAAACTTTCCATTGATGCCATTTTAAACCAGGGTCTTTCTTATATTTCAGTCTAGAATACTGACCTTAAATAAGGAATGTCATGCCTTCAGTGGTTTAGATGTTGTCCTGGGTTTTGTTATGAACTATTAGATGAGTTCTCTTGGAGTATTTATAATTTTTCTTCTAGCAACGGATGAATTCCTTACCACAGAGGACTTAATGAGCTAATTACCTCTTTTAGAAAGATTGCATTAGAACCAGCTCTTACCAGTAAACTCCCAAGGATTATTAAAATCATTTGATTTGTTTTTCTGTATCATTGTAATGTTTTTCCTCATGTACTGCGCTTTGAGTGCCTTGTTTCTGAAAAGCGCTATATAAATAAATTTGACTTGACTTTTTTTGGTTGGCATGTTACTCCTGGAAAGGTTCCCTGTTGTTCCACATTGTCTCTTTTTATGGAGGATGGCTCTCTCGGTGGTTATCTGGATTCCCAAATCTTTTGAAATGTCTTTAACCCTTTCCAGACGCATAGATTTCAATGACTTTGTTATGAACCAGGATGAATGTAGTATTCATATTCTAGGAGTATGCTCTTTTCACAGCCTTCCATTGGAAACAGGTTTTTTTTACCAGCATTATGAAGCAGTGAGTAACATTCAAGGGAAGGAACAACAAGGCTGTGAGACAGGAACATAGCACAGTTCATAGCACAGATTTCTGCCATGGCAACCATGGATAGCTATACGGGAGCCAGCAGCCAGATCATAAAGGCAATATTGTACGGTGGCCCAGAGGTGTCAGATCAAATACAAGAGCCACAACACAAATACAAAAGCCACAACACAACCACAACGTAAGTCATTCAACAGCAGTATTATTTAGTGTCTTTATTTTCTTGTTATACACTGTTTACTCCGCCATTTTACCAACGATGAGTAAGAAAGTGGGATGAGGGAAACTTTGTAAATCTTAAGCATAAGATTAGGGAAACTGTGGATTTTCTGTTTTAAAAAGTCGAGAACAGATGGCGTTAACCTATAGATATGTTGCTGCACTGCGGTCAAGTGAGCCGACAGTCAGAAATACGCGGTCACGCCAGCCGACACTAGCTCTCTTAAAGATTAGCTTTGCGCATACAAGGTGCATTACGGTAATGGAGCAGAAAGGACCCGATCCTGGCAACGGTTGAGAATATAAGAGGAAAACAGGAAAATGACCTTCAGAACATTTATTTTAATTACATTTTTACAACTTTCACATAAATGTTTTATGTAAAGAAATAAATATGTAATAATAATCTTCAACCACGGTGAGGATGGCTCTCACGGTGGTTATCTGGATTCCCAAATCTTTTGAAATGTCTTTAACCCTTTCCAGACGCATAGATTTCAATGACTTTATTATGAACCAGGATGAATGTGGTATTCAGATTCTAGGAGTATGCTCTTTTAACAGCTTTCCATTGGAAACAAGTTTTTCTACCAACATTATGAAGCAGTGAGTAACATTCAAGGGAAGAAACAACGAGGCTGGGAGACAGGAACATAGCACAGTTCATAGCAAAGATATCTGCCATGGCAACCACGGATATCTATACGGGAGCCAGCAGCCAGACCATAAAGGCAATATTGGCTTGTTTTTTTCACTAAACATAAAGTTTTTCAGCTAATGAAGTGTATCGTTTCACAGAGGTTGTTGCTATCGGGGACAGTGCCTCTGGACTGGCAGACTGGGGTGGTGGTCCCCCTTTATAAGAAGGGGGACCGGAGGGTGTGTTCCAACTACAGGGGGATCACACTCTTCAGCCTACCTGGTAAGGCCTATGCCAGGGTATTGAAGAGGAGAGTCCGACCGATAGTCGAACCTCGGCTTCAGGAGGAGCAGTGTGGTTTTCTTCACGGCCGTGGAACACTGGACCAGCTCTATACCCTCTACAGGGTGCTCGAGGGTTCATGGGAGTTTGCCCAACCGGTTCACATGTGTTTTGTGGACCTGGAGAAGGCATTCGACTGTGTCCCTCGTGATGCCCTGTGGGGGGTGCTCCAGGAGTATGGAATCGGGGGCCCTTTATTAGGGGCCATCCGGTCCCTGTACGAGCGGAGCAGGAGTTTGGTCCGCATTGCCGGCACTAAGTCGGACCTGTTCCCAGTGCATATTGGACTCCGGCAGGGCTGCCATTGTCACCGGTCCTGTTCATAACTTTTATGGACAGGATTTCTAGACGCAGCCAAGGGCCGGAGGGGGTCTGGTTTGGGGACCAGTGGATTTCGTCTCTTCTTTTTGCAGATGACGTGGTCCTGCTGGCCCCCTCTAGCCAAGACCTACAGCATGCGCTGTGGCGGTTCGCAGCCGAGTGTCAAGCGGCTGGGATGAGGATCAGCTCCTCCAAGTCTGAGGCCATGGTACTCGACCGGAAAAGGGTGGCTTGTCCTCTTCAGGTTGGAGGGGAGTTCCTGCCTCAAGTGGAGGAGTTTAAGTATCTCGGGGTCTTGTTCACGAGTGAGGGAAGAATGGAGCGGGAGATCGACAGACGGATTGGTGCGGCTGCCACAGTAATGGGGGCGCTGTGCCGGTCCATAGTGGTGAAGAGAGAGGTGAGCCGAAAAGCAAAGCTCTCAATTTACTGGTCGGTCTACGTTCCTACCCTCACCTATGGCCATGAACTTTGGGTCATGACCGAAAGAACGAGATCCCGGATACAAGCGGCTGAAATGAGCTTCCTCCGTAGGGTGGCCGGGCACTCCCTTAGAGATAGGGTGAGGAGCTTGGCCATCCGGGAGGGGCTCGGAGTAGAGCCGCTGCTCCTCCACATCGAGAGGAGCCAGTTGATGTGGCTCGGGCATCTATACCGGATGCCTCCTGGACGCCTTCCTCGGGAGGTGTTCCAGGCACGACCCACCGGGAGGAGGCCCAGGGGACGGCCCAGGACACGCTGGAGGGACTATGTCTCTCGGCTGGCCTGGGAACGCCTTGGGCTCCCCCTGGAGGAACTGGAGGAGGTGTCTGGAGAGAGGGACGTCTGGGCATCTCTGCTGAGTCTGCTGCCCCCGCGACCCGGTCCTGGATAAGCGGAAGACAATGAGTACGAGTAAAATCAAACATCTGACATCCAAAGGTTTCATTATCAAATTAAGACAATCAATGATATGTTTTCAGAAAACCGTAGTAGGACTTAGTGTCATGATTTGTGATCGGCCATGTTGCTCAGTTTAGCACAACTGTCTCATCATTTCACTCACCTGTTTCTCCACCGATCCCAGATCATTTATTTGCCTTGCCACAGCGTTCCAGCAGTTTTCATGATCAACTTATTGTGTATGACCCAGTTTCTGTTGCTACATCTATGATTCTTGCTAAACACTTGTTGGACCAAGCCTTCTGTGAATGCTCTTTTGCCTGCCTTCTCGTACCTCCATGTCTTCTAGTAGGCTTGTTATTCTCTGCCTCCTCTGTGTATGAACCTATTCTGAAGACCATTGCAGTTTAAAACATTACAAATTGGGGAAAAGCTTTACCTTTTTTTTCAGGTCTTTCTTAGGCTTTCTGTAAGTGCTCCTTGACTCTTGGACAACTTGTTTGATTATTCTTTTGACTCCTCTGTCAGAATTCAGTTTTATTTATATAGTGCAAATTCACAACACGTCATCTTAAACCACTTTACAAAGTCAATTCAATCAAATCATGCAGATTTCAAGTCAGGTACATACATTCCAGTTCTTCCTGACTTTCAAACATTGCAGTCAATTCAGTTATTTATTGAAATTGGTTAAAACATTTTCTATCTAAGGAAACCTAGCAGATTGCATCGAGTCACTGACTTGCAGCATTAACCTCTCCTGGATTAGCATGTACAGACAGTGGATAGTCACTGTCATTGATTTTGCAGCATCCCTCATACTCAGCAGGCATATGAGTATGAAAGGGAGCACATACATTTAGTCACAGTGGTTAGTAGTTAGTCACAATAAAAGCTCAGTCAGTAGCTATGTCTAGGAGAAAGATGGGGTTAAACACCGAAAGACGGGGCCAAGTGTATCATCGGTAGAAGGTAAACATCAAGTTGTTGGCAGCAGAAGCTTGGTCGATGCCCCCCCTCCATGAAGGTGTAACAGGTAGATACAGTGTCAGGCTAGGTGTCGCTTCTAGGAAGAGAAAAGAGAGAGAACATAAAGTTAAAAGCTGAAAAAACAGCAAATAATGTAAGTTTGGAGAGTAGTATGAGAATGTAGCAGAGCGTGAAAGTGGTCATTATGTCCTCCAGCAGCTTAAGCCTATAGCAGCATAACTACAGAGATAACTCAAGATAACCTAAGTCACGCTAACTATAAGCTTTATCAAAAAGGAAAGTTTTAAGCCTAACCTTAAAAGTAGACAGGGTGTCTGCCTCACGGACTAAAACTGGGAGCTGGATCCACAGCAGAGGAGCCTGATAACTAAAGAATCTGCCTCCCATTCTACTTCTAGAGACTCTAGGAACCACAAGTAAACCTGCAGTTTGAGAACAAAGTGCTCTGTTAGGAATATATGGACCAATCAGATCTCTGATGTATGAAGAAGTTTAATCATTAAGGGTTTTGTATGTGAGAAGGAGAATTTAAAATTCTATTCTGGATTTAACAGGGACCCAATGAAGGAGAGATAGGAGATATATGATCTCTCATTTTAATTTTCATCACAGCTCTTGCTGCAGCATTTTGGATTTGTTGAATGTTTACAATACTACAGCCTTGAAGTAACAGATGCATGGACAAATTTTTTAGCGTCACTCGTGAGTAGGATATTTCTAATTTTGGCAATGAAAGAAGGAAATCCTAGAAACCTGTTAAATGTGGAAATTAAATTACATGTCCTAGTCGAAAACAACACCAAGGTTTTTTTACTTTATTACCGGAGGTCAATTTAATGCCATCCAGGTTAAGTGATTGACTAAACAGTTTCTTTTTCAAAGAGACACATCTTTTTTGGATTTAGAAGCAGAAAATTTAAAATCATCCAAGTTTTTATGTCTTCAAGACATGCTTGTAGTCTATCTAACTGGTTGGTTTCATCAGGATTTGTGGATAAGTAAAGCTGAGTATCATCAGCATAACAGAAATTTTATCCTATACTGCCTGATAATTTTACCTATTGGAAGCATATATGCAGGGGTTTGACAATGAAACTGAAACACCTGTCATTTTAGTGTGGGAGGTTTCATGGCTAAATTGGACCAGCCTGGAAGCCAGTTGACATTGATTGCACATTGCACCAGTAAGAGCTGGATTGCACGTGGTCCTCAAGAATGGTTTGGTAGTCCTTGGCAGTGACGCGCCCATCTAGCACTAGTATTGGGCCAAGGGAATGCCATGATGTGGCAGCCCGAACCATCACTGATCCACCCCCATGCTTCACTCTGGTTATGCAACAGTCTGGGTGGTACGCTTCTTTGGGGCTTCTCCACACCGTAACTCTCCCGTATGTGGGGAAAACAGTAAAGGTGGACTCATCTGAGAACAATACATGTTTCACATTGTCCACAGCCCAAGATTTGTGCTCCTTGCACCATTAAAACCGATGTTTGGCATTGGCATGAGTGACCAAAGGTTTGGCTATAGCAGCCCGGCTGTGTATATTGACCCTGTGGAGCTCCCGACGGACAGTTCTGGTGGAAACAGGAGAGTTGAGGTACACATTTAATTCTGCCGTGATTTGGCAGCTGTGATTTTATGTTTTTTGGATACAATCCGGGTTAGCACCCAAACATCCCTTTCAGACAGCTTCCTCTTGCGTCCACAGTTAATCCTGTTGAATGTGGTTCGTCCTTCTTGGTGGTATGCTGACATTACCCTGGATACCGTGGCACTTGATACATCAGAAAGGTTTGCTGTCTTGGATCTAAGATGTGTCAGCAAGACGTGCACCAACAATTTGTCCTCTTTTGAACTTTGGTATGTCACCCATAATGTGTGCATTTAAATATTTTGAGCAAAACTGTGCTCTTACCCCGCTAATTGAACCTTCACACTCTGCTCTTGCTGGTGCAATGTGCAATCAATGAAGACTGGTTACCAGGCTGGTCCAATTTAGCCATGAAACCTCCCACACTAAAATGACAGGTGTTTCAGTTTCATTGTCCAACCCGTGTATATCTCATCTCTTTAGGAACTGATTTGACCCACATGCAGTTAGCACTCAGGAGACGGAGTTTCATAGTCCAACCCCTGCATATAGTGAAGAGACTTTGCCCAAGTACTAAGCCCCGTGGTACTCCACAGTTAACCCTGGATTTTAAAGATGATTTATCATTTACATGAACAAACTGGAATCTGTTAGACAAATAAGATTGAAACCAGCCTAGCGCTGTTCCCCTGATCCCTACAGCATATTCCAGCCATTCTAAGAGAATATTGTGATCGACTTTCAAATGCAGCACTAAGATCTAACAGAACCAGTACAGACACAAGTCCATTATCTGAGGCCAGAAGAATATCATTAGTGACTTTCAGCAGAGCTGTATCAGTGCTATGATGAGCTCTGAAACCTGACTGAAACTCTTCAAACAGATCATTGCTGTGTAAATGTTCACACATTTGATTAGCAACTATTTTCTCAAGAATTTTAGATGAGAACCGTAGATTGGATATAGGTCTGTAATTTAATAAGTCACCTTGATCAAGTGAAGATTTCTTAAGTAAAGGTTTATTTACAGCTACCTTAAACCAGAAGACCAGACATCTTTCTAGGGGCACCAGGCTTTGACTGTTCTACGTTTAAATTGTCCTTTCCACTTCAGGATTATGGTTGCAGCAGCGCTCACTGGAACAGTTAGAAGCTTAGAAATGCAGCTGTAACCATTGCCATTAGTATGTTTTGCAATAGTAAGACCTTTTTGTGAAGGTCTCTTTGCTTTTGCCAGTTTTACCCCTCTGTGCAATACTTTAAAAATAAGAAACTTTCTTATAGGGTATCAATAGATTTTAAACCAGCTAATATTGATTTGAACATATAAAATATGCTTTCTAAATGCTCACAGATTTAATATGGTTGTTTGGCTTTTTATACACCTTCAGACATCCATTTCTTCGTGGGTTAAATCCTTATTCTCTGTGTCATTCCAAGTTTTTACCCTTAACTTTCTTTGTGTAATAATTGGCTTTAATTTCTTATTATATGAGGAATATTTGATAGTTGCCAACATCTGGTGTGAATTCTATATCACTGTTTTTAAAAGAAATATTTAAACAGTGAAAAAGTTGACATGTTCATTGCTTATTGTACCTGCTCTAAAACCTCATTATTCCACATAGAAACTAGTTAAAAAGATTAATTATGCAGCACACTGGAAACAATCGTAGACAAGCGAGATGGAGACAAAAATGACTAAAATGGTTTCAGTATATGGTTGTTGAGAATAAGTGAACAGATCATGACATAAATCAACAGACATAAGAAGTAACAATGCAAAATAAAAGGATACGAATAAATGGTAATTAAATCATAGAATTTAATGTAATCAAAGCACCTAAATATATCTTTATTAAAAAGTGACTCAGTCCAGGCTGAAGTCAAAAAACTTTCTAATATGCATGATGTGTTTCATTGTTTCCTGCAGATGTTAAGCAGATGCTGATGGTTAAAGAAGAAGCTCCTCTAAACCATAGACCTTGTGCTGGCCTACATGACCCAAAGCCCCACCACATAAAAGAGGAACAGGAGGAGGTCTACACCAGTCTGGGGGGAGAGCAGCTCAATGGGAAGGAGGAAATTGATGCCATCAGGTTTCCAGTCATTGCTACTCCCATAAAGAGTGAGGATGATAAACAGTCCCCTCTGCTCTCAAAGCTTTATCAAGACCAAAGTGAAGGCAGAGCGCTTCCAGAAGACATCGATGGAGGAGAAGAATCCATCAGGATACAAGATCATGGAGATGGTTCCATTTCCTCAGAAACTGAAGACACTGAGAAGAATGAAAAGACCGATGATGTAAAGCACCCCGTCTCTGATCTCAAACACTCCTCAGACTCTGGACTGAAATCTAAGGACATGGACAATGACTGGAAGGACAGCAGAGCTCCTGAGTCAGATGGAAACATTAACAAACCTTTTAGCTCCCCTGAGTTTGCTGAACAATTTGTTCACCATGGCTTTCTTCAGAAAGACATGATAAATTCAGAAATAGGATCTTTAAGCTCGCTGGATGGGAAGAAATGTTTCACAGAGAAGAAAATTGTGAAATTGCTAAAGAAACTTCAGACAGGAGTGAAGTTTAGCTGTGAAGACTGTGGTAAAACCTTTACTGGAAAACGCACTTTAAAGAGACATAAGAGAATCCACACTGGAGAGAGACCTTTCTGTTGTGACCTATGTGGACAAAGATTTAACCGAAAAACAAATTTAAACAGACACATGAGAATCCACACTGGACAGAAGCCTTTCTGTTGTGATCAATGTGGACAAAGATTTAGCCTAAAAGGACCTTTAAATGGACACATGAGAATCCACACTGGACAGAAGCCTTTCTGTTGTGATCAATGTGGACAAAGATTTAGCCTAAAAGGACCTTTAAACAGACACATGAGAATCCACACTGGACAGAAACCTTTCTGTTGTGATCTATGTGGACAAAGATTTAACCAAAAAACAAATTTAAACAGACACATGAGAATCCACACTGGACAGAAACCTTTTTGTTGTAATCTGTGTGGACAAAGATTTACCCGAAAAGGACATTTAAACAAACACATGAGAATACACACTAGAGAGGAAAATGATTAAAGTTTAAATGCTCAAACATATTACGGTCGCTGTAAAATTTGTGATGTAAAGTGCAAGGCCACAATTTTTGTCAGCCTCAGATATATGTCTACAACTCCTGCACTCAGCATCGTTAACACGCCTGCTAATGGATGCAATTTGTGCATTATTAAGAAAACAAAAACTGTGTAGTTAAGGGTTTTTATGTTGAAGAAATGTTTGAAACATCTGAGATGTTACAATAGAAACAGCTGGATGTTGTTATGATATATTAATTAAGGTTTATATATTGAGAAATACAGGGGTTGGACAATGAAAACTGAAACACCTGTCATTTTAGTGTGGGAGGTTTCATGGCTAAATTGGACCAGCCTGGTAGTCAGTCTTCATTGATTGCACATTGCACCAGTAAGAGCAGAGTGTGAAGGTTCAATTAGCAGGGTAAGAGCACAGTTTTGCTCAAAATATTAAAATGCCCACAGCATTATGGGTGACATACCAGAGTTCAAAAGAGAGCAAATTGTTGGTGCACGTCTTGCTGTCGCATCTGTGACCAAGACAGCAAGTCTTTGTGATGTATCAAGAGCCACGGTATCCAGGGTAATGTCAGCATACCACCAAGAAGGATGAACCACATCCAACAGGATTAACTGTGGACGCGAGAGGAAGCTGTCTGAAAGGGATGTTCGGGTGCTAACCTGGATTGTATCAAAAAAACATAAAACCACGGCTGCCAAATCACAGCAAAATTAAATGTGCACCTCAACTCTCCTGTTTCCACCAGAACTGTCCGTCAGGAGCTCCACAAGGTCAATATACACGGCTGGGCTGCTATAGCCAAACCCTTGGTCACTCATGCCAATGCCAAACGTCGGTTTCAATGCTGCAAGGAGCGCAAATCTTGGGCTGTGGACAATGTGAAACATGTACAGGTCCTTCTCAAAATATTAGCATATTGTGATAAAGTTCATTATTTTCCATAATGTAATGAAGAAAATGTAATATTCATATATTTTAGATTCATTGCACACTAACTGAAATATTTCAGGTCTTTCATTGTCTTAATACGGATGATTTCGGCATACAGCTCATGAAAACCCAAAATTCCTATCTCACAAAATTAGCATATTTCATCCGACCAATAAAAGAAAAGTGTTTTTAATACAAAAAACGTCAACCTTCAAATAATCGTGTACAGTTATACACTCAATACTTGGTCGGGAATCCTTTTGCAGAAATGACTGCTTCAATGCGGCGTGGCATGGAGGCAATCAGCCTGTGGCACTGCTGAGGTCTTATGGAGGCCCAGGATGCTTCGATGGCGGCCTTTAGCTCATCCAGAGTGTTGGGTCTTGAGTCTCTCAACGTTCTCTTCACAATATCCCACAGATTCTCTATGGGGTTCAGGTCAGGAGAGTTGGCAGGCCAATTGAGCACAGTGATACCATGGTCAGTAAACCATTTACCAGTGGTTTTGGCACTTTGAAGGAACACATATAGAATTATGTAGTAAACAAAAAATGTGTAATAACTCTAAACATTTTTACATTTTAGATTACAACTTTATTTTAGATTTACAGCTTCTATAAAAGATATAATTTTTCAACTTTAGATTCTTCCAAATAGCCTCCCTTTGCTGTGATTACTGCTTTGCTCTCGTAACATTCTCTCCATGAGCTTCATGAGGTGGTCGCCTGAAATGGTTTTCCAAAGACTCTTGAAAGAACTTACCAGAGCTTCATGTGGAGACGGCCAAAGGTTAATAATTCTGTCATCACAGCAAAGGGCGGCTACTTTAGGCAATCTAAAATATAAAACCTATTTAAAGTTATTTTTCAATTTTTCGTTTGCTACATGAATCCATATGTGTTCATTCACAGTTTTGATGCCTTTAGTGAGAATCTACGTACAATGGAAATTGGCATAAACATAAAAAACATTGAAAGAGAAAGTGGTTCTAAAACGTTCGACTGGTAGTGAATGTTAAATGGAAAATGTTTGAGATTTTATAACATTTAATGCCACATAACACACATAAAAGTATTGAAAACTGGTACCAGCGAGTACCGGTTTAAATTCCCAGGTACCAAGTATTGGTGCCATATCTGTTCAAATGTGAAAGGGACCCATCCCTGGTCAGGAGAGGGTGATCAGACGGCATTTAGATGTCTTGTCATTTTCAAATGAATATATTTTAGAGCGTTACTGTTTTTTGCCACAGTCAATGTATCTCTATAATATTCTCAGCCCACACATTGCTCCTATGACACAATGACTGCACATCGTTTTTATGCCAACAACAGCTTTTTTCTATAATATTGGTGATGCAGAAAATCCTTCAAAGGCAACTGTATGTCGTGCTGTCAGGGATGTTACTGTTGCTCTTAAACTGTTACTGTACAGCTGAGGTGTCCATGGTGTCGATTGCAAACATTCAGTGAAGTCAGGTTGTCCTCCTTAGCAGTGTTACATGTCCCTAACTGCCACACAGGACACCAGGGTTTAATTCTGTGTAAAAAGTGTAATTGTGGTTTATGTCATCAGACATACATAGCTTAGGTTTAGTTAAAGTTTAACTGTGATTCTAGATGGGAGCCTCCACCACTCACTAACACACAGACACACAAGAATAATGAAAGAAGAATTTCACAGAACTGCAGGAATCAGTGAAAGCAGTGATTTAGTTGGTATCACATTTTGAGATTTCAAGCATTATCTATTGATATATTTCTGGGTTTCCAGGCATCATTCACTGCATACATGGCAGTTACATTCACTACTCCTTCACTGAATGAAGGGGATTGTTTTATTTGTTCTATATTATATTACAGAGTTTATCATTTGTGCAACAAGTGTTAACATTGATTCTGTCATCTGACTATGCTGCACCTCTCATTTAATTAATCTGAGTATGTTTGTTGGTAACTACACAGTTTGTTCAAATGTAAATTTAATGTTTCCTGGGTTTTATTCTCCTTTACTATACAGCCTCTTCAAACTTTTTGTGACTCCTGTTTTTCCCAATTGGTTCTTATGGCATCTATTCTGGTAACCTTTTCTATGGTTTCTAGTGATGTATGAACCTTGATGCTTTCATTGCCTTTTGTTTTGTTTCTGACACACCCACATTTCTCCCATTGTGGGACAATAAAGGATTTTCTACTCTACTCTGTATTAAGTACTTATTTAATATAAATGTAGTTAACATAGCATCTGAGAAGAACATGTATGATGCAGCCCACATTATCAGCAATGTCTGGGTCTGTGCATGACTCCATACTGAGTTCTAGGCTTGCCCGTGGTGAGTTTATATATAATCATAGTTATAATAATTTCTGATTTACCAATCACTTCTCTAACTAAAGACAATTGTCCTTTTATTTCTTTAATTGTTCTTTATTGCCTGGAAGTGAAAATACAGTAGTTTTTTTGTTAAATAAATAAAATCATCCACCTCTAGGGGCACCTCATCCACATTTAACTGATGCTCCAGCAGTTTTATTTTACGGAGCCCGGCAAGTGTCAGCAGGTACAAAAAAAACCAAAGCCGGTAGAAATCCATGCTCACGCTTTATTAAACTGCTTTTGGTTTTGTAATCTCTGCACATAGATTACTCGGTGACATCTGACACCAGCTTTGTTTTAGTTTTTTTTTAACTGCTGTCTCTTGCCAGGCTCCATATTATTCCAATTTGTGTTTTCTGCAGCTGCATTTTTAGGTATTCCTTTCTGATTTCACGTTTCTGTTTTCTTGTAAATACAACTTGCACAGCTTTTACAGCGTAATTTAGTTGGTAAAAGTTAAACAGAACAATTATTCTGCAACTTTTAGATGCATCCTTTCTCACACTTGGTCTGGGCAGCTGCCCTAAGTTATATGCTGTTATACAAGCAACATACAAAGTTTATTTTTCACACTCATGATGCATCTAAAAGCTGCAGGACGGGACCTCTTGAGGACTGGAGCTGTGTATCCTGCTTAGATACTTTGCCAGAACTGACTCTGTATCATGAGTGCTCACAAATAAAAATATAAGATGACGCTTAAATGTAAATGCCAAAATATGCTGGAATTGTGGATGTATTTATTTGTTAACAATAGGATAAAATGGTAAAAATGAGGATTAGGTCAGAATGGGCCATAAGAGACACTTCAAACCAAAGGGTTTCAAACTGGCAGCAAAAGGGTAGTAAAGTGGATCTACGGAGTAGAACCGAACCTGTGGATCAAGAGCGTCATTTCCACATGTTTTATAGTCTGACTAATAATAACACCATCCAGTCTCCCTGCTCCCACCATCCTCAACAACACAGTGTCTTCTATGGATCACCTACAGTTCCTAGGAACCACCCTTTCTCTGGACCAGACATTGTCCTGTGGAAAATAGGAATTCGTACTCATGTTTAATAATAAAATAAAAAATGTTCAATTTAACATATTTATTTCTCAATATATAAACTTTAATGAGTATGAGTAAACAATAAGAATCAGCTTTGTTGCGAAGTTTGTGCACACAACAAATAAGGGATTTGACTTTGGAACACTTTGCTCTGTGAATAATTTTTTTTTATAATGGAAAAATGAAAAATACTTATTTAAATGTACATATATACACAATTGACTTTAGAATACAATATAATATGAGATCAGTCCAAAACTCTGACTTTCAAGTGTTCATCAGAGACAGTTTCTTCCCCCAGGAAGAAACTGTCTCTGATGAACACTTGAAAGTCGGCTGGTTTTTGCTGACTACCGCTCTGTAGCGCCGACCTGAACAGTTTATGTGCAGGGTGTGTGGGGTCTGCAGTGACTTTAGCAGCCTTCTTCCTGACCCTAGACCTGTATAAGTCCTTGATTGAGGGAAGGTCAGCCCTGATGATCGTCTCTGCAGACCTGATTGTTCGTTGAAGTCTGGACCTGTTCTATTTTGTTGATGAGCAAAACCACACTTGAGATGGAGGAAGTCAGGACAGACTGAATTATGGCAGTGTAGAAGATGACCAGCAGCTCCTGGGGAAGGTTGAACTTCTTGAGTTGCCTCAGGAAGTACAGTCTCTGCTGGGCCTTCTTCTGAACATTGTCCTTGTGTGAGGACCATCTCAGATTTTGAGAAATTGTGATTCCTAGGAACAGGAGGTGGTCCTTTAGGAGCGGGTGGTCTGATCACCGAGCTAAGATAATGAAAACAAAACTCAGAGACATCTCTCATCTAACAGCCCTCACGGGAGGGAACTTTTATTCTTCAAAAAGCGCACAGAATCATCTTCATCAAAAATTCCAGAAGTCTCCCCATCTTTCAGTCTTTACGAGACGGTTTTTATACAAAGCATTAGTGTGTATTTGGGCGCTCTTCACCAATTGAAATCATTCATTTACGTAATACTTCTGGCATCCACAACATTGCTTTCTCTACTTTTCCAGCCAAACATCTGGAAAACATCAGATTGGGCTACTTGACATTTTATAATAACATTCTCAAGAATTATCTGAATGCAAACTCTCAGGTCAAATTGACCTGGCAGGGGCCAGCATATCACAAAATTTCCTGCAATAACAATCCCATTAGTTTTTTCCTTTCGGCAAGAACGTTTCCCTAATGTAATCTGTTTCCAGACAGGCCTATTTCCTTATGCACAGAACAAAGAATTCACAGAATTCATCTTCGTTCGTTCGTTCGTCGTCTTTACGAGACGGTTTTTATACAAAGCATTAGTGTGTATTTGGGTGCTCTTCACCAATTGAAATCATTCATTTACGTAATACTTCTGGCATCCACAACATTGCTTTCTCTACTTTTCCAGCCAAACATCTGGAAAACATCAGATTGGGCTACTTGACATTTTATAATAACATTCTCAAGAATTATCTGAATGCAAACTCTCAGGTCAAATTGACCTGGCAGGGGCCAGCATATCACAAAATTTCCTGCAATAACAATCCCATTAGTTTTTTCCTTTCGGCAAGAACGTTTCCCTAATGTAATCTGTTTCCAGACAGGCCTATTTCCTTATGCACAGAACAAAGAATTCACAGAATTCATCTTCGTTCGTTCGTTCGTCGTCTTCCGCTTATCCAGGACCGGGTCGCGGGGGCAGCAGACTCAGCAGAGACCCCCAGACGTCCCTCTCTCCAGACACCTCCTCCAGTTCCTCCAGGGGGAGCCCAAGGCGTTCCCAGGCCAGCCGAGAGACATAGTCCCTCCAGTGTGTCCTGGGCCGTCCCCTGGGCCTCCTCCCGGTGGGACGTGCCTGGAACACCTCCCGAGGAAGGCGTCCAGGAGGCATCCGGTATAGATGCCCGAGCCACCTCAACTGGCTCCTCTCGATGTGGAGGAGCAGCGGCTCTACTCCGAGCCCCTCCCGGATGGCCGAGCTCCTCACCCTATCTCTAAGGGAGTGCCCGGCCACCCTACGGAGGAAGCTCATTTCAGCCGCTTGTATCCGTGATCTCGTTCTATCGGTCATGACCCAAAGTTCATGGCCATAGGTGAGGGTAGGAACGTAGACCGACCAGTAAATTGAGAGCTTTGCTTTTCGGCTCAGCTCTCTCTTCACCACAATGGACCGGCACAGCGCCCCCATTACTGTGGCAGCTGCACCGATCCGTCTGTCGATCTCCCGCTCCATTCTTCCCTCACTCGTGAACAAGACCCCGAGATACTTAAACTCCTCCACTTGAGGCAGGAACTCCCCTCCAACCTGAAGAGGACAAGCCACCCTTTTCCGGTCGAGTACCATGGCCTCGGACTTGGAGGAGCTGATCCTCATCCCAGCCGCTTCACACTCGGCTGCGAACCGCCACAGCGCATGCTGTAGGTCTTGGCTAGAGGGGGCCAGCAGGACCACGTCATCCGCAAAAAGAAGAGACGAAATCCACTGGTCCCCAAACCAGACCCCCTCCGGCCCTTGGCTGCGTCTAGAAATCCTGTCCATAAAAGTTATGAACAGGACCGGCGACAATGGCAGCCCTGCCGGAGTCCAACATGCACTGGGAACAGGTCCGACTTAGTGCCGGCAATGCGGACCAAACTCCTGCTCCGCTCGTACAGGGACCGGATGGCCCCTAATAAAGGGCCCCCGATTCCATACTCCTGGAGCACCCCCCACAGGGCATCACAAGGGACACAGTCGAATGCCTTCTCCAGGTCCACAAAACACATGTGAACCGGTTGGGCAAACTCCCATGAACCCTCGAGCACCCTGTAGAGGGTATAGAGCTGGTCCAGTGTTCCACGGCTGGGACGAAAACCACACTGTTCCTCCTGAAGCCGAGGTTCGGACTCTCCTCTCCAATACCCTGGCGTAGGCCTTACCAGGGAGGCTGAGGAGTGTGATCCCCCTGTAGTTGGAACACACCCTCCGGTCCCCCTTCTTATAAAGGGGGACCACCACCCCAGTCTGCCAGTCCAGAGGCACTGTCCCCGACCGCCACGCAATGTTGAAGAGGCGTGTCAACCATGACAGCCCTACAACATCCAGAGACTTGAGGTACTCAGGGCGGATCTCATCCACCCCCGAAGCCTTGCCACCGCGGAGCTTTTTAACCACCTCGGTGACTTCAGCCTGGGTGATGAAAGAGTCCAACCCCGAGTCCCCAGCCTCTGTTTCCACCACGGAATGCGTGATGGCAGGATTGAGGAGATCCTCGAAGTACTCCTTCCACCGCCCGATAATGTCCTCAGTCGAGGTCAGCAGTCTCCCGCCCCCACTATAAACAGTGTTGGCAGAGCACTGCTTCCCCCTCCTGAGGCGTCGGATGGTTTGCCAGAATCGCTTCGAGGCCAACCGGTAGTCCTTCTCCATGGCCTCACCGAACTCTTCCCAGGCCCGAGTTTTTGCCTCTGCCACAGCCCGGGCCGCAGCACGCTTGGCCTCACGGTACCCGTCAGCCGCCTCAGGAGTCCCACAAGCCAACCACAGCCGATAGGACTCCTTCTTCAGCTTAACAGCATCCCTTACTGCCGGTGTCCACCACCGAGTTCTGGGATTGCCGCCACGACAGGCACCGCAGACCTTACGGCCGCAGCTATGGGCAGCAGCATCGACAATAGATGCAGAGAACATGGTCCACTCTGAGTCTATGTCTCCAACATCCCCCGGGATCTGGTCGAAGCTCTCCCGGAGGTGGGAGTTGAATACATCCCTGGCCGAGGGCTCCGCCAGGCGTTCCCAGCAGACCCTCACTATGCGCTTGGGCCTGCCGAGTCTGTCCGGCTTTCTCCTCCTCCAGCGGATCTAACTCACCACCAGGTGATGATCAGTGGACAGCTCAGCCCCTCTCTTCACCCGAGTGTCCAAAACATGCGGCCGAAGGTCTGATGATACGACAACAAAGTCGATCATCGACCTCCTGCCTAGGGTGTCCTGGTGCCAAGTGCACTGATGGACACCCTTATGTTTGAACATGGTGTTCGTTATGGACAATCCGTGACTAGCGCAGAAGTCCAATAACAAAACACCACTCGGATTCAGATCGGGGAGGCCATTCCTCCCGATCACGCCTCTCCAGGTGTCACTGTCGTTCCCCACGTGGGCGTTGAAGTCCCCCAGCAGAATAATGGAGTCCCCGGGAGGGGCACTATCCAGCACCCCCGACAGGGACGCCAAGAAGGCAGGGTACTCTGCACTACCACTCGGCCCGTAGGCTGAAATGATAGTCAGAGACCTCTCCCCAACCCAAAGGCGCAGGGATACAACCCTCTCATCCACTGGGGTAAACCCCAACACGAGACGGCTGAGCTGGGGGGCAACAAGCAAACCCACACCAGCCCGCCGCCTCTCCCCGTGGGCCACTCCAGAGTAGAAGAGAGTCCAACCCCTCTCAAGGAGATGGGTTCCAGAGCCCACGCTGTGCGTGGAGGCGAGCCCGACTATTTCTAGTCGATATCTCTCGACCTCCCGCACAAGCTCAGACTCCTTCCCCCCCAGCGAGGTGACATTCCACGTCCCTAGAGCCAGCCTAAGCATCCGGGGATCGGGCCGTTGAGGTCTCCACCTTCGTCCGCCACCCAATCCTCTTTGCACCGGTCCCTCACGGTTCCCCCTGCAGGTGGTGGGCCCACTGGAGGATGGCCTCGCGTCTCTCGTTCGGGCTTGGCCCGGCCGGGTCCCGCGAGGAGCAACCCGGCCACCAGGCGCTCTCCGACGAGTCCCGACCCCAGGCCTGGCTCCAGGGTGGGACCCCGGCTCCGCCGTACCGGGCGACGTCACGTGCCTCGATATTGTGTTCTTCATGAGGGGTTCTTGAACCATTCTTTGTCTGACCCATCACCTAGAACCTGTTTGCCATGGGAGACCCTACCAGGGGCATTTAGGCCCCAGACAACATAGCCTCTAGGATCAAACCCCTCCACCACGTTAAGGTGACGGTTCAAGGAGGGGACAGAATTCATCTTATAAAGGTAAACACAATAATAACACTTTTAATCTATTCAAACACCGCTTTATGCCTCCACAGTCCACAGTAGATACTGTTGTTGAGGATGGTGAGAGGGGTGTTCTCCGAAAGTCCACCATCATCTCCACAGTCTTGAGTGGGTTAAGTTCTAGGTTCTGACCACACCAGTGTACCAGCTGATCTACCTTCTATCTGTATGCAGACCCATCGCTGTGTGTGGTAGAGATGTTACAGGATGAAGTGTAGTCCCAAGTTGACTGCATCGTCTGCCGGCCTGTTTGCCCGGTAGGCAAACTGCAGGGGGGTCCAGCAGGAGGGCATTGATATCCCACAGATGTCAGGGTGACAGGTCTGGAGTCATTTAATCCTGTGATAGTGGGTTTCTTGGGTACTGGGATAATAGTGGAACATTTGAAGCATGAGGGAACCTGATACAGCTCCAGTGACTTGTTGAAGATCTGAGTGAAAATGGGTGCTAGTTGGTCAGCGCAGACTGTCAGGCATGATGGTGAGACATTATCAGGTCCTCAGGCCTTCCTTGTTTTTAGGCACTGAAAGAGCCGTTTTACATCTTCCTCTGTTAAGGAGGAAGGAAGAACTGTTAATAATTTTTTTTTATAAACCCCTTGCAAGATGAGTCTTTAATGTTTCTAAAACGAGTCGCCAACTTAGGTTTTGACAAATACGTTCGGTTTTGCACCAATTTAAAAACACAAGATGCCATTTAAAGATCCACCAGAAGTTGCTGACTAAACCGGAAAAAACGCTACAGTAAACACACGTTGTCACACATGTATCATTGGTATCATTGAAAACTACAGACTCTCCCCTTTTCAACAGAGCATCATGTGACTTTGTGAGACATTGTCAGGTGACGCAATTTCTGTGCGTAACGCAGGGAGTAAAATTCGGATTCACAGTTGCTTTACGCGCAGTGTGTTTTACGCACCGCTCCAGACAACGCTTGGCGAGTTGTTTTTGACATATCTTTCGGTGGTGATTTTTTTCCCTTGAACACCAATATTTATAAGAGGAAAATAACCTTTTTTTAGAAGCCTTAGAAAAACTTTGGAACAACAGTTATGTTGAAATAGAAGAATCATCGGACAGCAGCGAGATTTCTAAAGCAGAGGAGGAAGAGGAATCTTTTCTTATGGACCCAGTTCACGAGTAAGTTATACTGTTACTTTATAATAAATAATAATTTATTATAAAATAATAAATTCTGAGATAATGTATTATCCTGTAATAGCAAAACTTTGCAAAAAAACTACATCCCCATCCCCGCGTGCAGAACAAAGGGAAAACATTTACCTGTATGTGGAATTGTTTCAAGGAATGTTATTAAGCTGTTACGTCATTGATACTTTACCAATACAATTTTACTGTTACAGCGTTATAAACTAGTTTTTTTTTTTTTTTTTTTTACATTGTTTGGTTATTTTTGCAGTACAATAATAAGTCATGTATTATCTTGTAATCAGAAAAAGAACAACCCTACAGGACCGTCTGAAACTCAAAGAACCCAGCCTCCCACCACTTTGCTTGAGCCTTTATCTTCTTCTTTGAGGTGAGACGTCTATTCTGCACACCATTGTAGTTACAAAATAAGCCTGATGTGTCATTACAGTGTTAGCATTGTATTCCTAAGCTTATTGTAAGTCAGCGTCAGATGCAACATCCTTTTTAGCATGCCATTTAGAAAAGCTGAATCAAATTTATTCTTGAGCATATTTCTCTCTGTTTCTGCCGTGACGATGGTGCAGAAGAAGAAGATGATTATAAGCCACCTGCCATCATCTACGTATTGCCTCAAGACCTGTGAAACACAAGGGAGCTTCTGCCCCAAGACAAAGGAGCAGCTCATCCAGGCCAGCTCATCCAGCCCATGCAGGCCAAAGAGTGGGAAACAAGGCTCGAGGCAGACGAGTCAGGATACCCCTCCACCTGGTGATGTCAACATGGAAATGTGGCACTCTCCAGGTGAGCCCGATACTGAGCTACAAGCACCTACATTTACACAGAGCCATCCTCCAGGACCTTAAATTGACATCATAAAATCCTGGTCACCGCTGAGCCCTTTAAAACTGTTTATTAGTGGAAGCACCACCCAGACCAAAATCCAGAACACAAATAAAAATGCACAAAGAATGATTGAAAATTCTTGTTTTCAATACAATCCCATTGTTTGGAGATAAAACTATATAATTCAACTTGTTTTTTGTTCATTATATTGATGTTATGCTGTGCACAATGATGCATTTTGATGATACACAGGGTAAATGTCATGACCAAAGGCTATGTCATATGCGGACTGACTCCTACAATGGTAATCAGTACTTTTATTTGACCAGATTCCTTTTTTTGAGGTGAAAAACACATTTGGCACATTTGGCTAAATTGTGCCGAAATCCTAGCTCCGCCTGCCACATTGCCCACTAAAACCTTTGTGGAACATAAATGCTTCAACTGATTCAGTCCAAATTGGCTGCAGTTATAGATGAGATGTTGATGAATACAACCTGGGGGTTCTCCTGGAATTCCCTAAGGATTTCCATGGTATTTTACAATGTTTATTTTGAACAAAATTTAGGCGAGGACCACCAAAAAATAGAACATTATCTGTGTTTAATCATGAATAAATCAGACGTAGTAACAGTTGCAACAGTGGTTCCACTGGAAATATATTCATTTATGTCTTACCTTTACACAGGTATCAAAGGTTTGCATGTAGTCCTTGTAGTTGTGGAGCTATACTTGATTTATTTAAGGTATGTAATTTCAGGAGGAAATTGCTCTAAAAACCCCTTAGGGCTTAACAGGTTAAGGGCAGGCAGGGGGTCTGAAGGTAGGGGGGTGGTTGGTGTATGGCAAGAATTTGTGTCTGAATGGGGTGTTATGGGTTGAGGTGTAAACTGCTGCTTTCATACCTGCAGTAGAAGCCATTCATTTGATTTGCCAGAGAAGGATTCTGTTCAAGGTTGGGGAAGTGCTCCTGTAAGCAGCCAGGTTTTTTAAACCATTCCAAACTGCAGGAGCGTCTCCATGTGAGAAACCTTTCTTTAGCTTCTCACTGTAGCTTCTCTTCTGCTTTGATATCCTTGGTCAATTTGTTCTTGGTCTGCTTAAACAGAGCCCGGTCCCCACTTATCCTTGCACAGCTTCCTCAGAGGAGAAGTGAACCAAGATTTGTTGTTATTGTAAGTGCAGAAGGTCTTGGTCTCCACACACATGTCCTCAGAAACTATTGTATGATGTCACCATCCACATCCAGCTGTTTGTATTGTATCATCTCAGTTGTTTCAAATATTTTTTCTCCCATGTTGCTGGCTGCAGACAATGAGTCGCTAACGGATGCAAGCATGCTAATGGTGCTGAATGGATGAGTTGTAGCAGTAGACCTGAGGTTATCAAAAATTGTGCATGGTTCAGCCTTGAAAAAAATATTGTGCTTAACTGGGTTCTTCCTGAGATTAGAAGTATTCCCATCACTGGCCTTGCACTTCGTCTCAAAAATATTGCAGGGAGTGTAATCTATAATAATCTTTATTTGTCATTATATTTCATACCAATGAAATTGTTCTCAGCATTTAACCCATCCCTATAAGCGAGTTGCGCAGCGCATTTGCACATGTGGGGGCTAATCGAGTTCAAAGATTTTGGCTACCAAATCAACCACGCCGCCTCTGTGATTTGTATGGAGTGACGGTAGTGGACGTGATCATAAGGCTCACAGGAATTGGTTTTAAAGCTTAAAGCCTTTAATATAATTGCTGTATAAAGACCGGTGCACATTGTGCCATTTTCAATTGCTCCAATGGTTTTCGTAGGCTTGAACAGTGGCGGAAAAATCACGATTGCAAGGAGACGTGTAGTTGCAAACCTCCGTTCACTCTTCACAATTTCCTGACATAAAGGAAAGATCCAGACAGACGTAAAAGATGGACTCAGTAACATTTAATCTTGGATAAAACGCTGACGGAGGTAAAAGCTAAGAAACATCTTTATTGTGTTTCTCAGAAAGAGTCCGTAGATGCAGCTGTTTACTGTGTGAGGCTAAAGGCTTTGCATCGAGGTGTTAGCGGTAGCTAACTTGTTTACATAGCCATATGCTCTGGGATTATTATACCCTATGATCACAATTATGGAAAAATGCTCGTATCAATTAATTGTGCCTATTTTCATTTCACATTTTGTTATTATTGTATGTCTACCCACCCCAAATGTTCTAAAGCTGATATTTGTCAAATTATAAAAAACAAACACCATACCAAAATTCCTTGTAGTCATTGTAAAGCTGGTGGAATAGCGACTTCTCATCCCTGCTGAGCAACTACTCTGCAATATCCGATAACATGCAAGGTGGCCACAGTTTCAGGCCTTGGACATCGTCCAACTATCTGTCAGTTGCCTTCAAGGGGTCGGAAATTTGTTTGTTTCCGACTACCATCAAGGAATGATAGTCTTTTTTGACGACATCTCTCTCATCCTCCTTTGTCCTAAACAATGGCAGGTTTTGGATCGATGCAGCGGATGCTAGGGCAGCCAGTTTTTCCTTTCGTTTCTGCCGATTGTCAACTTTCCAGCATTTAAAATGGTCCAAATCAAAGATCTCTTTGTTACTTTCCGCCATTGTCTCTCTCAGTAACCCAGAGTGGCAGTCTGTAGAATTCGAACCCAGGTCCTTGTGGCTTCTCCAGGACACAAATGCCCTGCTCTCTAACCACTAGGCCACCACCCCCTTTGCATTGGATCTTGAAAAGTGAAGCCATACTTTCAAGCTCTTTCTATCAGACATGCTTGCTTTGTTGACGGTACCAGCGACTACTGACGTCATTACGCTCTTGTGCGTGCAATGCTGTGTTCATGTCTGCCATGGAAAATCGCCGACTCTTCCACTCCCTTAGTGTCACAATGATGCATTTAGGTACTTAAACAGGGTACTGTTTGATTTTACGTCAAATGGTACTTGGTAGTCCCAATGGAATTCGGTCGGTACCTAAAAAAGTACCAAA
This sequence comes from Girardinichthys multiradiatus, assembly GCF_021462225.1. Taxonomy (NCBI): domain Eukaryota; kingdom Metazoa; phylum Chordata; class Actinopteri; order Cyprinodontiformes; family Goodeidae; genus Girardinichthys; species Girardinichthys multiradiatus. Next base: position 2,982,954 of record NC_061807.1, read on the forward strand.
TTCGGTATCCATCCTTAGTGATGAAGGCTGTTTAATTAGCAGTCTTGTACTATATGGTCATGGTTTTGCATAGTCTCTTCAGGATGACACCTGCGAGGGACCAATCCAGAGAGACTGGCTGGACCGGGAACCCCTTTAGCGCACTTGACTCAAAAACCTAAGGACACGTAGAGAGTATTTGGGAGCCCTGAACGAAGACAATATAATGGCAGAATAATAAAATTAAAAAGCACCAGTCCAGGAGGCAGCGAATTGTTCCAGCAAATTGAGGACAGGGACTGAGTTATACTGTGACATGACTAAGAACTTAATTGATGTTTGGATGGAAGCATCAACTTTGGTGTGGTTCTGCTTCTGAGGTTTAACATGACCAATGTTTTCTGTTGATATATATTTTGATAAAAGGAATGATGGAACAGGACCGGATTGGCATTAAAGGTCCCTCAAATAGATGATAATGATACTTATTAGATGCAATCCAGGAACGTCTTGCTCAGATTGGCCAAGAGCAATATTTCTCTGAGACCTCCAGATGTTTTCTCCTACCTTTTAGGAGCGGTGGATTTTTCGATTGAAAGGGCCTAAGTTGAACTGTGGGTGGCTCCCGCGACACAGTTTGTGGGTCTGAAGGACATGGATTTTGTCCATGATGGGTGAGCTATATGGCGGAGAGTAGATGAATTTAGTCTAATTTGCAAATAGGTTTAGTTTACCTAGTCTAACAGTTAAAATAATGTGTGCATAGAAACTTATATAGGATCCTAATTCATTAGTTGAACCTAAAAATGAAAATCTAAACCAGAGCAATCATCTCAGGTTGATTAATTTCTTTGTAACCCATGTTATTTTAGCAAATATGAATTAGAGCTTGTAATGCACCATATTGCCGATAGGTGGCAGTAAATGGCTTCAAAGTAGTCTATAGCTACAGTGATATGCTACAGAATATGAGCTAGAACAACCAGAAGAAGTAAAAAATCGTTTTGTGGTCACTTTATTGACAAAACTCAGTTTTCTTTTCAATATTTTTCAAGAATTAGTTTTCGTCTATGTTTAATTTTTGATTCCTCTGGATCTGGAAGAAGTTGGTTTTTTGAGATTTCATTTCTTTTTCTTGCTGCAAATCTCCGGTGAGTGCTGTGCTATAATTAGCTTCGTTAACTATCGATTAGCCACAAGTTTGCTGTTATGTATTGAAAGTTATATTGTAATTTAATTTTATAGTTTCAATGTTAAAAAGGAAAAAAAACAACAATCGGAGATACTTGTTTATGGGTAAGAATGCATGTTCTTTACATGATGTTTTGAATGTGAATTAACAATGTTTATTATGGCTAACTCACAAAGGCTATTTTGCTAAAATTGCGCTTTTTCTTTTTGAAATGCTGATACTGATGAAGTATTTAGTGACAGTGAGTTATTTATTCCACTGTATGGAATTTAAGAGTGCTGAAACAAAAGATATTGATGTCAATTCAGTGAATATTATTTTGTGATGTTTTGTTGAGCTAAAAGACAAAAGTTATTTATCATAGCTGGAAATAATTTTGAGTGAGGAGATAAAATTTCACTCAAGTGACTTAGAATTTTATATGACACTATAGTGAAAGGTGTTTCTGCTACATGCAGGTTGTTTTTTTTGTGTTGAGAGACAACGCATGAAGAACGGCGAGCCAGGATCCACAAGAGCGGATTCACATTTTGTCCACTACGATGCCAAAGAAGAACCTTCTTCTGTTCCACTAGATTGGTGGGATTTCACATATTAACACTACCTGGGTAGCTACAATATAACAATTCAGATCTGAAAACTGAACTGAAAACAAATCATAGGAAAATAAATTTTTGAACTTGACTGACTTGACTTAGGACTACTAAAAGAAAACATTGACTATTTTGTTCTGTTCGTTTTATTGTCAAATTGTGTAATAAATATGTGTTTCTTTCAACACATTGTTTCCCTTGCTCCTCCTGAGTTGAACCTAGTTCTGATACGCAGGTGACTTACCAGGTTAATAGAACTTACATAAGTGGCGAGCCAGCCAGGAGGAGCAGTTGAAAAGGGAAGATACTATTTAACATGAAGTACCTTTAAGTAACTTTAGGTATTTTGTTTTGAAATCATATTTTTGGAAAAGCCTAGAATCCCACATATCTGAAAAAAAAAAATGGATCTTGTCCAGTGTTATGGGATTGATGTAACAGGAGCCATCAGTATAAATGGAGTCACTGAAACAGATTCTAACTGTGATATTAGGGCTTCCTTTGAAAAATATGGAGCAGTAAGCAAAATCCTCAGAGTGCAGAACACCGAAGCACAAGGGGGAGAATCTGTCATTTTAGAGTTTGGGTCAGAAATATCTCTCGCTAATATTGGTTCACATTTCCCTTGTGAAATAGGGAATGTTGCCAACCCGGATGTGAAGTGGTATGCAACTTGTCTTAACATACCTGAACCCGACCAGAATTTGAGCCCTGATCTACCTCTGCATGAGTCAAGTGATGACACAGACAATGACAGTTCTTCTGACCACAGTACAACTCCTCTAATAAAATGCACAAAGCCCACTTTTGTGCTCAATGAGGACTGCCCTTCTCCTCCACCCCCTAAATCAAGCAGTTCTCAGACTGACGTGGTTAAAAAAAAAAGCTGAGACAAACCTCCAAAACTGACCAGCGATGTTCCCCTTCCCTTGGATAATCTCCTTGAAATAGAAGGAGCTGCAGGTCAAATCGTTCCCTATTTGGGGTATATCGAGATCGACATCACTTTCCCTCAGAGTTTCACAGATGAGGAAAAACTGGTCACAGTCCTAGCTCTAATTGTTCCAGACAACAGAACCAATTCAGAAATCCCAGTCCTGATTGGCACAAACGGTCTGGATATTTTGTATGAAGACTTCAGTGAACAGATGAACATCCATGATGACTGTGCTTCCCCTAATTAGGCAACTTCATGCCATCTACAAGAAAAAGACAAGACAGGAAAATGATGTGAGGTCTGTCAAAACACAGGGTGAAATAAGATCATCCTTCCAGCAGGTAAAAAACTAACATTAGATGGACGTGTGAGAAATGTCCCTGCAGAACAAAGTGCTATAGTCTTAGTAGAGCCTGTCAGCCAACGGTGTTTACCAAGTGGTGTGATACTCTGCAGTTACATCATGTCAAGTCCACGACAGACTTCATTTAAAGTTCCCATCCTTCTGAAAAATGAGACTAACTATGACATTGTGGTTCCAGCTCATCAAGTCTTGGCAAAAGTCTCCTTTCCTATGTCAGTCTCTTCTCCTGTTTCTACCTCTAACTGCAAAGGAGAAGAAGAACCTGAAAGACAAACAGACAGTATTGCTACATGATGTACTGCTTATGAAGTGACTCAAAGTGAACACATTCTGTTTTGACTTCGCTGATTCCCCACTTTCAGAAGAATGGAAAACTAGGATTTCAAAAACTCTTAATTCCATCCCTGAAGTTTTTGCCAGAGAACTTGATTTTGGACACAAAACAGCAGTGAAACATAAGATTCGACTTTCTGATCCAACACCTTTTAAGCACAGACCACGACCTATTCATCCATCTGATTATGAAGCTGTGCGCCTTCAATTAAAGCAACTATATGACAGCAGCATTATCAGGGAGTCTGAAAGCCCATTTACTTCACCAATTGTGGTGGTGAAGAAACAAAATGGACAGATCCGCCTTTGTGTGGACTGTAGGAAGTTGAACAGCCAGACTATTAAGGATGCCTATGCCCTGCCAAACATAGAAGAGGCATTTGCTACACTTACAGGATCCAAGTGGTTCTCCGTAATGGATTTAAAGTCAGTCTACTACCAAGTGGAAGTTGATGAGGATGATAAGCATAAGACTGCCTTTGTCACACCCATGGGTTTTTGGGAATTCAACAGGATGCCACAGGTAGTGACTAATGCTCAGAGTACATTTCAACGCCTGATGGAGAAATGTATGGGCTCCATGAACCTCAAAGAGGTCTTAGTTTTTTTGGATGATCTCATGGTCTTCTCTGACAGCCTTGAAGAACATGAGCAAAGACGTTTGAAAGTTTTGAGCAGGCTGAAGGAGTTTGGACTGAAACTATCTCCAGAGAAATGCCATTTTTTTCAAAAGTCAGTGGGATATTTAGGGCACATAGTGTCAGAAGAGGGAGTACAAACAGACTCTGATAAGATCTCAGCACTCACCACATGGCCCAAGCCCCTCGACATATCTGAATTGAAGTCCTTTCTGGGATTTACAGGGTACTACCGTAGATTCATTAAGGATTATGCAACGATTGCAAAACCTCTAAATGATTTAACAGCTGGCGTAGGTTCTGTTAAAAAACCAAAACACAACAGACTAAAGTCAGACTGTGAGTGGAACTGACTCTTTAAGGATCCAGTTTGAAGAGTTTATGTCTGTTTGCCAGCAAAGAGACATCAGCGCGCTGGGCCTCCTCTGACCGGTCCCACTAGAGGCCGTGTGGAAAGACGGCAGATGTAGCAACAGCTGTGCTTTTATTTGGGTAGTGGCGTCACAGGAAGTCTGCAGTTATCCCGTTTCCTGGCTGTGCCGTAAGAAGGTTAATGCACTTTATTTTGAAAGGTTCCAGAAGAGTTCGTACCGGAGTTTAATGTTGAAATCCATGGCTGTGGGTCCCAACATCCCCCCTTTCAGTTCCGAAGAATGGGATGAAGTCCACAGTCTTTGAGGCCATGTGATAAGAGACACTGGGGTCCTGTAGGTAGGCAGAGTTCAACAGTTCATTCTGGTTCAGAGGTTAGTGTTTGGACAGGAGTGAGGCAAGTTTGGGCAGAGACTAACACTAATAAAATGTTTTAAAGAGAAAAAAAAAAAAGTCATGTAATAATTTTCACACCATAATAATACTGCTTTTAAACCTTAATTTCTGAAGTTTTAAACCAAAAGAAAGAAAAAGATTAAAATAGAATATAGGGTGTTGGAAATGATTTACCATCTTGATACCTTGTTTGATAGATTTTACAGGGTTGATTCTGGACTGCAACGGCTTGCCATATCTTTTAGGAACACCGTTACCTCAGTCATAACACACCTGCAGATCATCTCAAACTCCTCCTCTGTTATGACATCTTTGGAGTGGCTCCACTCTTTACCACCAACCTTACAGTTCGATGTTGCACTGTGAAAAGGTATTTGTCTTTGAACTGGTGGCTTGTCTTTTGGCTGACACCAGTTACCACCCCCCTGGTTCTGTTGCATCACTTGGGAAGTTACTTTGCGCTTCTTCTTAGGCCTGTTCTCAGTTTGAATGTTTAACACTCTAACTTTGCCTTTTCCTGCTCTGTCTGAACGGACACGTGTTTCCCACACAAGCTGAGCATATCTACAAGTCTCTTGCATGGAGAGATTCTCTGTTATGCAATGCATGGTCACTTCATACTGCACGCTAACGTGGAGGTTGTGAAGAAACAAAGACTTAAACGTGTGGTCTTCTTCAAGACCTGGAGCATAACATCCCTGAAAATAAGCTGTCTTTAAATGGTGGAAATATTCTCTGGGAGGTTCGAACTGTTTTTGCAAAACTGTCAAAGCATTAATAGTGGCAGCGGCTTCATCTCTGTAAACAGTACTCTTCTCTAAGAGCCTGACAGAGAGCTGGATAACTGTCACTAATTTCTGGAGGAAGAGTTTTTATGAACACATGAACACTCTTAGCTGTTGTTTTCCAAATAAGCCTCAGCTTCTCACGATCAGTAGGAAAACGCAAGTCAAGAAGACAATGTTCAACCTCAAGCAGGTAAGCCTCAATATTTGACTCCTGGCTACCTGGATCAAATACTTCTATGTCTTTAGCGAGGGATTCAAGCTGTTTGAAATGGACACTATGCTCCCAAGGTGGTCCATGTCCATCTGAGAAGTAATGCTGGGTAGGTTAATGAAATGGTGGAAGATCCTGATAAAACCTCTGGGGAAGAAAACAAGTGTTCTCATGATTTAAATGAGAGCTTTCTCTTTCTAATGAATGGACTCGTGCAAGTGGTGGTCGGTCAGGTTGGATTGAGTCACCTGACAGCCATGTGCGTCTCTCCTGGCCCCTAGGGACACAGAGTCAGAAAGGAGAGGGATGCCGATCAGGCTGGAAGGGTGCTCCTTTAGTCCAGTATTTTTCAAGATGTGCTAGTTCAGTAGTTGGAATTACAATAAAAATTAGAAAATTATCAACGTTAAGAATGTAAGCTGTAATGGACATTTTAAAATGCTGAATCAGACACAATGAGAGACCCGTCTAAACCCGCCATGCTTGCTATCAACTAGCTGCAGTTAAAATACAACAAGCGAGTTAACATGCTTAATTAACTAAACCTGGCGATATAAAATATAATTGCTAGACTGCGATACAGAACAGTCATCTAAAGCTTCACAATAGCAAGATAATGTTGTATTTTCATCAACTTACCATAAAAAATCCTTACGAAGCACCGACAATGAACTACGTCCAATGCTGGAGCTGCTGGTGTTTGGACCTATTAGCAGCTCCATGAACCACGTGACTTCTGCATTCCATTCTTTCTATAGAAGTAAATGGGAGTGTCGTAACTCTCTCTTTCTATGGTGCTGATCTTGACATGTTTTGTTCTTAGTGTTTTTAAGCCACCATTTAGGACTAAAGCATTTAATAATAGTTTGCAACAGTAGTAATGTGTTTTAAATACTAACAGTATTTATTTCAGTTGCTTTTTTGGCTTTTAATTTTGCCAACATGTTTCTTCTGATTGAAAGCTATTTTATTTTTTGAGACTTCCATCTTCAGTCAGAGAAAGAATATGTGGAGGGAGCTAAAGATTAGGGTGATGGTAAGGTGGTGTTCCAACCTCAAAGACTTGTAGCTCATCATAAACTATGAATGGTCAAATATGCCAGTGGAAAAAGCTTTTTAGGAATTATAAGAATTGTGGTTGGCAATAAAGATTTTCTATTCATTACTGAGAAGGTATTCGACATGACAGTTTCATTACCATACAAATAAAAACAGATTTTTCCCCCCCAAAGATGATTCCCTTTGTATATTGTTTTATTATCTTTAGAGAGGTTTGTATCTAACTTTAGATCAGAAAAAAGCATAATAATAAAAATAAAAATATAAATCTATATTTTTTTTTATTTCAATGTAATGGCCGCATATGCACATGATTTTCAAAATCCTGAATGACTTATTTGTTTTTACCAAACGTTAAGAAGATAACAAAACTTTACAGTCCGATGACAGTTATAAAAGAATGTGGGAAATCAGGTAAAGAAAATGCAGATGATTAGGTCAAAATTGGTTTGTACTAGAGAATACTCCAAGAATTTATTCATTTTAAAGAAGTATTATTCATGACCCTAACAAAACATCAGAAAGAACGTTTCTTCTCAGTGAATTAAAAGAGAAACATAAAGTTTTGAGATAACATATCTAATGTAGTCTCAAGGGTTTGCAGTACTTTTAGCTGTAGTAACCTGAACCTTATTTCTAAAGAACTGAACTGAACAGAGATCCTTTAGGAACGTTTCGCTGGAATCTCTACCCACTTTTATTTTATATCTGTTGTATATGTTGGTCATGTAATTCTTTACAGGTTCTTAGTAAAGACTTATTCATGGCATTTGTGCTCTGATAAACAATATTTTCCTTAAGGTACTAAGATCTATAAAACTGCACTTTAAAAGGCTGCAGCCTAAGTTACCCAAGAGAGTTGAACTGAGTCTTCTATTTATTTTTTGGTCCAAAGTCAGGATAAAGGTTAGTCTAACCCTTCTTTATGCTATGAACAGTGGACTGTATAGCCTGATAGGTGTCACGTCCTAGGACTCAGTCACATTGTTCAAATTCCGAACCAAATGTGTGGAGAATAGCAATGAAATGGAAGCATCTGCTGCCCTGTACTAAAATTCTCTTAATTTTTGTCATAAACTTGAAAGTGAAACCCCTCCCTTCCGCTCCATTCTACCCTGACTTGTGAAAAAGACCCCAAGATACTTGAACTCCTCCACTTGAGGTAAGAACTCCCCTCCAACCTGAAAAGGACAAGAACCATGGCCTCGGACTTAGAGGAGCTGATCCTCATCCCAGCCCCTTCACACTTGGCTGCGAACCGCCCCAGTGCACGTTGTAGGTCTTGGCTAGAAGGGGCCAGAAGGGACGAAATCCACTGGTCCCCAAACCAGACCCCATCTGGCCCTTGGCTGTGCCTAGAAAGCCTTTCCATAAAAGTTATGAACAGGACCGGTGACAAAGGGCAGCCCTGCCGGAGAACAGACCGCGAACAGGTCTGACAAGTGTCGGCAATGCAAACCAGACTCCTGCTCCGCTTGTACAGAGACCGGATGGCTCTTAATAAAGGGTCCCCGACTCGGTACCCCTGGAGCGCCCCCCACAGAGCTCCTGCGGCACTGTCCCCGACCGCCACACAATGTTGAAATGGTGTGTCAACCATGACAGACCCACAACATCCAGAGACTTGAGGTACTAAGGGTGGACCACATTCACCCCCGAAGCCCTGCCACCACGGAGCTCATTAACCACCTTGGTGACTTCAGCCTGTGAGATGAAAAAGTCCAACCCCTGTTCTCAGTCTCTGCTTCCACCAGGTAAAGTGTGACGGCAGGATTGAGGAGATCCTCGTAGTACTCCTTCCACCACCCGATAATGTCCCCAGTCGAGGTTGTAGACTTACTACTGACCTAAAAGCAGTTAACACAAAACTCAGAGTTCTCTCTCATCCCAACCTTCACAAGGGGAACTTTTTTCTTACAAAGCACTAAACATCTTCATCAAAAATTCCAGAAGTTCCCTATTTTCAGTTCTTACGTTGCATTTTTATACAGATACAGAGCATTGGTGTTTATGTGGTCCTCTTGACCAGTCAAATTTACCATCCTAACTTACGTAGACTTTTGGCATTCACAATATTGATTGTCAATCACAGTTCCAGGAATACAAGACCAGCAAACATCTGCAGAAAATCAAAATGGTCATCACTCTGGTCAACTCTTTATTCCTGAGTTAAACTGGACTGCTAAACTCTAATTTCAAAGTGACCTGGCAGGATTTAAGATATCATAATTCTTTCCGGCTGCAATGGATTTAACTCTTATTCTTTCCAGACAGGCCTTGCATGCTGCTCAGAGTGACTTTTCCCTTATGTCCAGAACAATCTACACAGAATTAATTTTTACATATGAGGGATTGCTGCAATGTCAACGCCAGTGACTGTGCACTGTCACTACATGCTCATCCAGGAGGAGTGACTGCTACAAGTCACTGACTGGATGCAATCTGCTGGGTCTCCTTAGATAGGAAAACATTTGATCCAATTTGAATAAAATAATTGAATCTGACTGTACTGTTCAATGGTTAGTTATTAATTGGAATGCATGTGCCTGACTTGAAATCTATATGATTCGATTGAATTGACTTAGCCCATTTTAAAGTTACCCACCTTTCACAAAATGCTACAGGAAACAACACTCTCCAATTATTTTTACCTCTGCCTTCCTCCTGGCCTGGAGTAAGGGGGGAGTCAGGTTTAGCCTAAACCGGCTCAGTTATGGTTGAGGTGTAAACACCCCTCCATTTCTGCTTCCTGTGCGAACCCTTCTCTTTTCCAATGGATATAATCAGTCTGACAGAGAGAGGTATCCCCAATCCTGTGGTTTTTAGTATAACAATGGCTACCAGAGGGCACTACATGGACACACTTTATCAGGTTATTACTTTACTTAGTAACCCTACACATAGCCCATTCTAAAATGGCCAAACTCTAACACTCAGTAGTTTAATCTAACCTCCCCAACAACATCTATACCATTCGAAACCCGTTGTGAAGTGCCTTGAGACGACATGTGTTGTGAATTGGGGCAATATAAATAAACTGAATTCAATTGAATACATATAGTAAAAACAATAGTAACACTTTTAATCTACCAAACAAAGCCTTAAGCTTCCCCTGCTGTTGTCCATGACCGGGTTCAGGGATTGCCGCTGCAACAGGCAACGCAGATTTTACGGCCACAGCTACGGGCGGCAGAATCGACAATGGAGGCGCAGAACATAGTCCAGTCGGACTCTATGTCTCCAACCTCCCTCGGAATCTCATCAAAGCTCTCCCGGAGGTCTGAGTTGAATACATCTCTGACCGAGGGCTCCGCCAGACGTTCCCGGCAGATCCTCACTACACGCTTGGGCCGACGTCATGTGTACGCTTGTAACCCACCTCCTTCGGTGAAAGAAGAGGAAAACGTGGTGAAAGAGATGTAAGGGGTAAAAGAGAACTAAGAGGGCAGCGGCGGCGAAAGAGAACTAAGGAGCAAAAAGAGAACCAAGGAGCATTCTAGCGCAAGATGAAGTCTTGTGAGGCGAACAGGCTGAGGTCTTGGTCTCTTGCTCCGCCTTCCTCTTCTGGTACTCCTCGTTGGCATCCCCCGCCTCATCCTTCTGCTTCTACTCCTTGCTCTCCTCGTCAGCGTCGTCCTGGTCGTCCTACTCTGCCTCCTTGCACTCCCATTTGTCGTGGTCCCGGTCATCCTCTTCTTCATCGTGCTCATCCTTCACCTCCACCTTTTCCTGGTATCCCTTGTGGTCCTGGTCCCGGCCGTCCTCATCCTCATCCTTCTCTTTCTTCTTGCCCTTTGTTGTGGAATTTTCTTATCAAAGTGGGTAGAAGTTGACTCATAACAAGAGAAAATCCAGACTTTGTCTTAATAAGTTTTATTCAAAGGCATTCAGCGTTTGAAGACCCTGACACTGAGGTTAGTCAGTGAAACAGAGCCCCGATCAACATTTACACACAGTATTTATACCAGAACATGACAGTGTTATCTCAACTGCAAAGAGTCTGTGTTTTACGACCCTAGACCCTTCTCGGGTTCAAAGGTGACAAGGTTACCTAGGAACAACCATCTACTCTCCCAAAGGCATCACCCTAAAAAATGGCCTTAACCATTAAACTTCTGATAATGACTTTTACAGCTTTCTCCAATAACACAGAGGTTCAGGGGAGTGAGGTAACCCAAAGGTCATACATTGTGGAATGCCTACTGAAAGAATTTCCATCACACTCCTTTCTTCTGATTACAAGATAATCACCACTAAAGGAAAATTAACAAATTATAAACACAACTTAAAAAACAAAAAAAACAAAAAATCCTGCTGACTCTTCTGAGTGTCTTCAAGCTGCCCTGTTACCAGTCTGGTACAGGTGGGCGGTTGTAGGAAGCTCCTCTAGAAATATATTTAGAAACAGGAACTCTAACCTGCTGGAAGTTAGGCTTCCATAGTCCAACTGAACAACGGTGGAAATGAACACATTCAAATTTGTAATAATACCATAACGATAAATATCAAGCAATAAACATAAAAGTTAGATAAAAGCATCCGAGATTTCCTCCTCAGAGTCAGTTTCGCTGTAAAAGTGGGAGGAAAGAATCTCTCACTGTGGTGTGTGTGCAGTGAGGCAAATGACCTTATGATTTCTAACTTTCAGGCAATGCGATGGCCTTAAGTAGATTCTGAAATAACGTTGCACTGCCCAAGGGATTATTGTGCCCTTGTAAGAACAGTGTTCTTCAACCACCTGTTCAATCACTCGCCAGTGATCAGCTTACAGTTCTTTGTCTTGTGGTGGTCCGCTGTCCTCACACCTTTCAGCCGTGGATGATCCAGTTGGAAGATGACTTGTGTCCTGGAAGCCAGATGAAGCTGGAGGAGCTAGAGCTTTCCTGCAGCTTTCCTGCAGCTTTCCTGGGTGTCTAGTAGGATCTGATATGGGCCATTCCAGCGCCTGGACTTCCTGTGTTTTCTCCTAGATTCTCTGACCAGAATCTAGTCCCCAGGAATAAAGGACTGGAGGGTGGAAGTGGCTGTTTCTGGTAATGCAGCCTTCACCATCTGTGAAACTTGAGAAAACACAGTGGACAGGTTTTGACAGTAAAACAACATCCTATCTTCACACTAAGATGTGGAAGAAAATGTTCTTGGCAATATCCCCATGTCCAAATTAGGAGACCTGCCACACAGCACTTCAAAAGGACTGAGATTTGCCTGTGTCCTTTGTCTCAATCTCACATAAGTGAGAACAATAGGTAGAGCCTTCACAACGCTTGGCTAATTTTCCATTCAAAGTCCCATTTTCAAACCTAAGTGCTTAACTACATGAACTTCATCGAAACATCCAACAAAATCCAAAGAATTGATCTTCTGACTTCATCTGATATACTAGCAGTGACCAGCAGCTAAATATTCTGAATATCAAAAATGTGACATGATGTTTGAGGAAGGTCTGATTACAGGTCAACATTTCATAGTTTCAGAATACCCACAAAGAATTTCAAAAATGGTCTAATCTGTGGAGATATAAAATTTCACAAAAGAATCAACACCATAATTTCAGAGAGGTTTTCAGAATGTGGTCTTAGGGAGCTATGCACCATTTATATAAACAAAGTACAACGTTTCTCTCGCATTGTCACTAAGTCCTCACTGGAGGCATGAGCTACCCTTTTTCCCATGAGTGCTAAAACCTTTGGAACCCCATGTTGCTTTATTCTGACATTCCCCTCTTCTGGCGCAGGGTCCAACCCATGCGACAAACCAGCAAAAAGTTTGTACAAAAATGTTTTAGTAACCAAGATCACATTACCTAGAACCAAAGAAATTAATTCTGACATAACTATGTGTCACTATGAATTTAATGAAAGCAACATAAAGAAAATCCAGATGTTTTTAACTGCAATTCAGTTCCATTAACAACTAAACACAAACTTTAGTTATTCAGTTTGTCAATGTTTCACTTAGAAATTAATCACATATCATCCTGATTTGTCTTGTAAGAAGATGAGTATTAGATTAATGGACATCCAATGTAATTTGGATGAATAAACCCTACAAATTGAATCTAATAAATAATTCCCACCAAGTATAAAGGCATGACTCTGATTCTTTATCAAAAATATATTCCTTACTTTTGCATATCTTGAACTGTCAGCTAGTTTAATGGTACCAGGGAAACTTTCAATCTAATAAACCACCAATGATTCTGCATGCAAAACTAATTCTTCAAACTAGTTTAAACTATTTCATTAACCTTTTAGTAATAAAACACATAAATCTAAAAGTCATCCTACATCCTTAATTATTATACAAAAAAAAACATGTTTTTAAGGCAACAATCACTACAAGCATTTTGATTCTATTGTCTCTTAAACAGTGTTAAAACTCAGGAAGGGAGGTGCTGAGCGTTACCATGACAACAAAGGCATGAACCAACCTAGTAGGTGGGCGGAGTCAGGCAGAACTAACCTCTGATTGACAGCCTATGGGCAGACCCACAGTTTCTTTATCCCATCCCACATTAGTGTAACTTAAACTGCAAAACTGTTAACATGCACCTACCTCAGAAACAAGCTGCTTCTTAACTCTCCTGAAAACTCAAAGTTTAATCAATCTGGGATTTAGAAACATTATTCTAAACATGGATTATTGTTTCATGCAACATATATAACAAACATTCATTCCATCAAAACAAAGACAAAACATCAAAGACAGACAAATGGCCAAATTTGAAGCTTCAAGAATTCAAAGAAATGTTTAACAATCTCTTTTCAGAATATGTTTTCTCAGCCATATCTTTTAATGCTATAATTGTTCAATGTTGTTATGATAATCTTCAGGATACTTTTTTTTTTTTAAATGAGTGCACATAGTCCAAAAAATCTCAAACTATTTAGAAGCACAGCAACAGTTTTCTCTTAAATGAATCCAAATTTACTGATGCTGAAACCTTTTGCTAATTCTTTGTACTGTATCTCTATAATAATAACTACAATCCTGAGAGTTATTGTTATAGTTCTCTTTTTGTTTGGCTCAATTTGATCGCAGCTGTATTGCAGAATTTCAAGTTAAATGCAAAGAAGTATTTTTAATTTAATTCAATTCAAATTCTAAGATACTTTATTGATCCCCGAGGGGAAATTAGAAAAGTCGGCATTGACATTTTCATGTTATACCCAAACTAAACAAAACTGCAGTGTTTGACTTAATCAGAAATTAAGATAAGAAGCTTGTCTCCAAACTGGACTTTTTCCCACATAATGTTTCAAAAAAGAACAAACATCATTTTCTTTAATTTGGCTATTTAAATTTTGAGAGTTGGGGAGAACTTATTACTAGAACCCCTCTTTTACAATCCAAATGCTGATAAATGTTTCAATATTTTATCTCTTAGTAATCTGAAATCACCTTGTGTACCTTTGTACTCCTATGTATTCCTTTAATCTTTAAACCTTAAGAAATCAAACAAGGAGACTTGAGTTTGAGCCGACCATCCTCTTACTGTTAAGAGGGCCTTTATTTCTTTTCTTTTCCTAAAATGAAGGATTTTACTTGTCTTGATTCTGTTATAAAAATCCTAACCTTGGTTCCAAAACTAAACTCTTCAACCCCAATCTGTGTTCCCCAGAGTAGAAAGTTTTGAGTATTATTGCATTTCAAAGTCACCAAAATGACTGGAACTCATCATTGGCTTAGATCTATTTTAATAAGTAATCAGCCTACCTTTAATTAAGTATTATAATTTCATGGACCCAAAATCTATGGCTTACAGGCTTCAGGAGTCCAGGAACCACAAGTTGAGTACTACTGCATTGAACAATGGTGTTAACTTTCTGCAGAGATTGAAGGATTGGCTAAATATATTATTTCTGCTTGGACAATAATCAGATTTAAAATTATTAGTTCACAGCTCCTAATTTACCTCAGATCATATTTGCTTCTAACCCAGTTCATAAGAAGCTTCAGACAAACATTATGCTAAAAAAACCAAGAACAAAAACCAGATCTGTTTTAAAATAAAGAAAAAGCATGCTTAAAAAAAACATGTTGCTGTGGTGGAAAATAAAGTTTTCCTACCCCGACAGTGTGTATGTGGAATATATATTAGGCTCTGCTTAACAAATCCAACAAAGCTTTCTAATTGCAAATCCACTGGCAAACATAATTATGGATTCTTAGTAGAGATTCCTAGAATAATGTGAATAACACCACATCTGCAAGATATCAGAACTAGCCTACGTGACTGACTGTTTTACCATAACAACTTAATTATTCTTTCCACTTCTGCCATGTCCGAGTTATACTTGGACAGCTTACTTGCAGTGTTGGACAAAAAAAAGCTATTATTTTATCTTTTGGCAGGAACAGGCTCTCCTATGCAAGATACACAATTAATAAAGTAAAATGCTTCCAAACATCTGCCCTTAATAAGTGAAAACCTATCAGCTGAGAGAGAATGTTCTTTCACAGGTATACAATCTTAACATGTAATATATAAATATACCAGAATATATGTAATATACTTAAAGTGAGTAAATTAAATAAAAATGTGAACGAATATAAAGAATAATTTACAGAAATTAAGCAACCCGAGATAATTGCTCCGGTTAAGATCTTCAATTTTTGGGCCCAACTAATTAATTAGGATCCTATATAAGTTTATATGCACACATTATTTTAAGTGTTAGACTAGGTAAACTAAACCTATTTGCAAATTAGACCAAAGTCATCTATTCCCCAACCATATATAGCTCACCCATTTTGGACAAACATCCATGTCCTTCAGACCCACAAATTCTGTTGTAGGAGGCAACCCAAAGGTCAGCTTAGGCCCTTTCAATCAAAAAATCCAGCCCTCCTAAAAGGTAGGAGAAAATGTCTGGAGGTCTCCGAGAAATCTCGCTCTCGCCACATCTGAGCAAGAAGTTCCTGCATTGCATTTAATAACTATCATTATCATCTATTTGGGGGACCTTTAATGCCAATCCGGTCCTGTTCCATCATTCCTTTAATCAAAATATATATCGACAGAAAACACTGGTCATGTTAAACCTCAGGTGCATAATATCACCAAAGTTGGTGCTTCCATTCTATCAGAGTATATAAACAGATTAAAACAGTTCAGAACCTTATTAAAGGTGATAACATAAAAACATTAAAACTAAATAAAGACAAAACTTGAGGTAATAACATAGGAATATGGAGAAATATCAATTAATTTCACAGTATAACTCAGTCTCTTTCCTCAATTTGCTGGAACAATTTGCTGCCTCCTGGACTTGTGCTTTTTAATTTTATTCTTCTGCCATTATATTGTCCTGGTTCAGGGCCCCCAAATACTCTCTATGTGTCCATAGGTTTTTGAGTCAAGTGCGCTAAAGGGGTTCCCGGTGCAATCTATCTGGATTGGTCCCTCCCAGGTGTCATCCTTGTTGGGGGTTATGATTATTGATTGATTAACGTTGATCAATAATTATAATCAAAAATCATAATTTGACAAAATTAACTTCTTAACCAAAATCCTCATTTATGAATCGAGGCCAGAGATGTTTCTAATGTTGTAATTGTGGCTCAACGCCTTTGACAATTACAACTGTCAAATATTCCATAATAATTAATATCTATTGCCGGAGATATCACTGTTTAATCGACCGTTTCTGCCGAAACGTGTGGAACTTTTAACCTTATCTTGACTGACAAATCACTTTTGCACACAACGAACACAAAACGCTCTCTTTTTATCTATGTGGATATTTATTAATCTTCACCTACTCAACATGCAAAATTCTACATAACAAGGGTAACACATCTAACTAAGCAAAAATAAAGCAGTGGGTGTGTATTGAATCAACCAGCAGTTATGGCAAAAAGAAGAAATGAGAATATGGAAAGGGGTGTGGTGGTGAGTGGAGAGTGGGGGGCGCAGCTCTAACTGTAACTTCTGCTCGGTTCATAAAACCTCCCCCCCCCAAACTCCTGAGCACACAAAGGGTCGTAAAACTTTTGGCGGCAAGCTAACGAACAGTGAGATTGGAGACAAAAGAAAATAAATGGAGAATTTCACCATGCGGTTATTTCAGCAGTCCAGTATCACAACGCACTTGCGTTGACTCTCAGGTGGTAAACACGCACAGAGCTAGGAGCACAGCGGCATCAGACATCAACACAACACATCAAAGTTACAATAAGCAAGGTTTCATGCACATATCATTCAGAACACATGAGATTCTAACTAGCGATTCTCATCGCACTACAACCTCTGACCCTGCCCAGGCCTTCTAATAAACGAATAAAAGTAAATGATTTACTTGTCGTCGTCTTCCTTGTGAGCGGAGGGGGGGTCGAGCGAGGAAAGGTGGAAAGGGGTTAATTGTGCGTCCACAATTAACTTCAGGAAAAATGGTCAGTCTTTGTCTTCTGGCCTTTTGGCGAAAAGGGAAAATATGATCTGACCATCAAAGTCGACTTTGGGATGAAGCACGGTAGCGGTCCGACTCCTCGAAACTCCGTGTTCTTAGTTACGTGTTAAGCTCACGTCTTTGATCGGCAAAGTGAGATTTCTGGCCTTCCTAGTCCAGAAACCTCAGTTATGAATTGTTCGTTGTCCAACGAGAGAGAATGAATGAATGAACTCCGCCAGGAGCTCTTCTCTTAAAGGAGCGTGCTTCAGCCGCTAGTCCGGTCTCTAGCAGAAGGCGGCGTGTTCAAAACGGATGCCTTCCTATATAGTGCCTTGTGACGTCAGACTTGGGACGCTCGTCATATCAGTCGCAATGCTCGATGGGATATGTAGGAGCAGCTGTCCTGGATACAAAATGGCCGATGCCATTGGAGAGGCACAGTGTCGTCCAACAACGTGCAGATAGTCCCATACTCAGCAACAAGTGGTCCAACATTCCCCCCTTGGTTCAAAGGGTGAGATGAATCGCAGTCTTTGAAGCTACTGGGACCATTCTGTCCTTTGCTGAACAATCAGTGATCCGTGGCGAAGCAGAACAAAACAAACTGTCTCTGTGTTCCTCAAAACCTATGACTGGGCAGAGTAGAGGTTAGCCTGAGCAGGACTAAACTCTGACTAACTCATACCTTTCTACGTTGTTCAATGAGAAAATACAGGACAATACATTCATATCATCATTACATTCCTTGGTCATCAGCTTTGGTAACCCTGAGACAAAATGAAACAACAATAAAAGATACCGTACACATATATGTATAAAAACAAAAACACAAAATCATGGTTCATAGCTTATTCATCCAACTTCTATTAGGCACTGGAACCTGGCTGTGTCATTGGCAAAGGCGATGCTATGAACCATGAGGGAATGAATGTGAGGGAATCAATCCTGACCTGTAAACGTTTAACCTGCCTGTATGCGGTGTGTAATCTCAAAAACCTGAATGTTTAAAACAGGTTTAGGCTTAAACCATTAGCTCTTCCAAATGATGATGGGTTTTAATATGACTCCTGTCTCTAAACTATCTAGATGTGAAAAGAGGGACAAAAAGAATAAATGAATTGCAGTACCTAGGCTATAAGCCAGGTGTGTTTGTGGAGGTTGCAAGGTGTCTGCTGTGGTGGACTTAGGATTTCAGAATCAGAATCAGAATCAGAATCAGAAAAGCTTTATTGCCAAGTACGTTTTTGGACATACAAGGAATTTGTTTTGGCGTAGTTGGTGCAATACAGTACAAATTAAACAGTATAAACATATCTACAATATAATATAAATATATGTGCACAGTTTTAAGTGAGTGAGAGTAAATATAGAGCAGTATAAGATGCAAGAGCAATACAACAGTGCAGGTGATCATTGTGCAAGTAAAGCAGTGCAAGTAAAGCAGGAGTCCAAGCTGAGCGTTAATGTAACACATAGAGTTACAAGTTACAAGTGTCCTGTCAGCAAAAAAAGGGGGGGTGTGGGGGAAAGGGACAGTGTCAGGGTGGTTTCTGGGCTTTGTTAACCAGGCTGGTGGCAGATGGGAAAAAACTGTTCTTGTGGCGTGAGGTTTTGGTCCGGATGGACCGCAGCCTCCTGCCAGAGGGGAGAGTCTCAAAGAGTCTGTGACCGGGGTGGGAGGGATCAGCCAGAATCTTCCCTGCCCGCTTCAGGGTCCTGGAGGTGTACAGTTCCTGGAGCGACAGTAGACTGCAGCCAATCACCTTCTCAGCAGACCGAATGACACGCTGCAGCCTGCCCTTATCCTTGGCTGTAGCAGCGGTGTACCAGATGGTGATGGAGGAGGTGAGGATGGACTCAATGATGGCTGTGTAGAAGTGCACCATCATAGTCTTTGGCAGGTTGAATTTCTTCAGCTGCCGCAGGAAGAACATCCTCTGCTGGGCTTTCTTGATGAGGGAGCTGATGTTTGGCTCCCACTTGAGATCCTGGGAGATGATGGTTCCCAGGAAGCGGAAAGATTCCACAGTGTCAATTGTGGAGTCACAGAGGGTGATGGGGGCAGGTGGGGCTGGGTTCTGCCTGAAGTTCACAACCATCTCCACTGTCTTTAGAGCGTTGAGCTCAAGGTTGTTCTGGCTGCACCAGTCCAACAGATGGTCCACCTCCCATCTGTACGCAGACTCATCACCATCAGAGATGAGTCCGATCAGGGTGGTGTCGTCCGCAAACTTCAGAAGCTTGACAGACTGGTGACTGGAGGTGCAGCTGTTGGTGTACAGGGAGAAGAGCAGAGGAGAGAGAACACAGCCTTGGGGGGAACCGGTGCTGATGGTCAGGGAGTCAGAGACGTGCTTCCCCAGCCTCACGCGCTGCTTCCTGTCAGACAGGAAGTCAGTGATCCACCTGCAGGTGGAGTCGGGCACACTCAGCTGGGAGAGCTTCTCCTGTAGCAGAACTGGGACGATGGTGTTGAAGGCAGAGCTGAAATCCACAAACAGGATCCTGGCGTAGGTTCCTGTGGAGTCCAGGTGCCGGAGGATGAAGTGAAGGGCTAGGTTGACTGCATCATCTACAGACCTGTTGGCTCTGTAGGCAAACTGCAGGGGGTCAAGGAGGGGGTCGGTGATGTCTTTTAGGTGTGAGAGCACAAGGCGCTCAAAGGACTTCATCACCACAGAGGTCAGGGCGACGGGTCTGAAGTCATTAAGCCCTGTGGTCCTTGGCTTCTTGGGAACAGGGACGATGGTGGAGGACTTGAAGCAGGCTGGCACATGACATGTCTCCAGTGAGGTGTTAAAAATGTCTGTGAAGACTGGAGACAGCTGATCAGCGCAGTGCTTCAGGCTGGCTGGTGAGACAGAATCCGGACCAGCAGCTTTCCGGGGGTTCTGTCTCCTGAAGAGTTTGTTGACGTCCCTCTCCTGGATGGAAAGAGCCGTCCTCGGCGTGGGTAGGGGGCTGGTGGGGGGGAACTTCAGGGTGGGGATTGGAGGTGCCAAGGCCCCTCTTGAGGTTGGGGAGGTGGGGGTGGTGGATTGTGGCTGCAGCTGTTGGGGGGCGTCGTGGGAGATGGTTGCAGGACTGTCCCTTTGTCTTTCAAAGCGGCAGTAGAACTCGTTCAGGTCGTTGGCGAGGCGTCGGTCGTTGATGGAGTGGGGGGCTTTCGGCTTGTAGTTGGTGATTTGCTTGAGCCCTTTCCAGACAGACGCAGAGTCGTTGGCTGAGAACTGGTTTTGGAGCTTCTCAGAGTACAGTCGTTTGGCCTCTTTCACTGCCTTGCCAAACTTGTACTTTGCCTCTCTGTATATGTCTTTGTCCCCACTCCTGAAGGCCTTTTCCTTATCCAGTCTTAACCTTCTGAGTTTAGCTGTGAACCAGGGTTTGTCGTTGTTGTAACTCACCCTGGTGTATGATGGTACACAGCTGTCCTCACAGAAGCTGATGTAGGAAGTCACAGCCTCTGTGTACTCGTCCAGACTGTTGGTAGTAGTCCTGAACACATCCCAGTCTGTACAGCCTAAACACGCCTGGAGATTCTCCACAGCCCTTTCTCTACTAAGTTCAGCAGAACTAGGCCTGTAGGTATCTGTGCCTCGGTGGGACTGTCTACAGATGAACCAGCCTCCTTTAATAAGATTTTGCATGAAATGTCTGGCAGCGTGTGTCCATTACATCATTCTTAATCACTTTTGTGAGGTCTGCTGTGCATGCAGAGTGTTATGGAAAATTATCGTGCCAACTTTCAGTTTAAGACTGTGTCCTAGAAAGTAGTTATATGTTTAACTGTTTCTGTTGAAGAAAGTTGTTAGTGATTAGTGCGAGTTCATGAAACATGCATCGTAAGATGTTGGAGGCCAGTGCGCCATCTGTTGGAGGGTGTGGAGTGTGGCTTTGTAGCTCCTATGGCACCCTACAGGAGAGTAATGGGCGTCGGATAACGTGACCCCCCTTTGGTCTGTTGGAACAATGTCCACAGTATGGGATAGCTGTTTGATGCCAATCTGCACACTGGCTGTCTTGAGAAGAGGGCGGAGCCCGTCTGCTAAAAGGAGTGTGTGGCTGTATTTTGCCTCAGTTACAAGGGGGTCTTTTTGGCACAAACAGTCATACAGCTCTCTAATGGTTGATGAATGTCCCAGCCAGAATGCTAGTAGCACTTCTGGTATGAACATGGTTTCCAGGTGTACTCCTTCCACCACTTTGGGGTTGTAAGTGTCCACACCTGGGTTCTTTAAAGAGCCAAGCAATGCATGACTACATCTGGCGGGAGTTTCCTGGATGGCTGGGTGCAGATGTGTCTCAGAGGTGCACATGACCGGCTCTGATGAGGGCCTCAGAGGTTCTTCGGGCTCCTCTAAGCTGGTGATCTGGTTGGCCACAAAGAGTGGTTTGCTGCTTAAACCCAGTGGGTTTTGCACCTCCGCCTGGACCCAGAGTTGCTTCTGGTGGCAGTCAATGAGTGGGGCCAGCCTGTCCAGCAGGTCCTGGCCACCAAGAAAAAGCTCTTTGTTTAATGTGCACATATAGATGGGGTGCACCAGAGCCATGTCTTCGAGTGTGATGTCCAGCTCCACCCAGCTGGTGATGCATGATCGGTTTTGGGTGCGGCTGGTGATGCTTACATCACAAGCGTCGGCCTAAAATGGTTCATTGAAGGAGAGCATGGCTCTACTCACCTCCTCAAACATGATTGAGCACATCAGGTTGATCTCTGATCCTATTTCAAAATAGAAACTCAGTTGGAAACGTCCTCCTATCATGATCAGACAGTATAGACAACGTGCATGTCCATTTCGGTTCAGTTCACCTGAGAACATTGGAAAGATGGTTTGTGGTGTTTCTCCTGGAGAGGTCCCAAAGGGTACTTGGAGTTTCCCAGGTTTGTCTCCCCATCCGATCAGGTAGACTCTGATGGCTGTGGAGACTGGGTCCACGCCTAGTCATGCTGACGGGAAGTTTGGGTCTGGTTTAACTGGAGGGTCGGCTTCCTGTTTCAAGGGTTGTGGGAGCGTGGTGGCCTGACGCACCGCTTCTGTCACCATCTTACGCAAGACCTCCTCCATCTCTTTCCCCATAATCCCTTCTGCGTGTCGGTTCCACCCTTTTCCATCAGGTTTACCTTTAGGCTTCACGTGATGGTCAGGTCGTCTGTTGGACCGGAAGTGGTCCGGCAACTTTGACTGTGGTCGGTATTCAGTACCACCCCCCCAGTCCAGCTGACCAAACCTACGTTGTTCCCTGAACCTGTTCTTCACATGGGTTCTGGTTGAAGGCATTTCCTGACCTTCAACCAGAAGGGCTGGTTCTTTCAGTCTGGACCTGTAAAACCCTAGCCTCGCTCTCCGATCCCTTGGTCGGGCGAGCACGTGTTTCCCACGCCATCTGAGCATATTTGCGGATCTCTTGCATGCTCATGGCCTTGGTTCTGCAATACATAGTAACATCGTATCACACACTTTCATGAAGGTTGTGGAGGAACAGGGATTTAAAAGCATGTTCCTCCTCAATGCCGGGCACATTGCGTCCTTGGAAGTAAACGGCTCTCAAGCGCCGGTAATACTCCCTGGGTGCTTCGCTTTTCTTCTGCTGGATAGTGAAAGAACCAAGTGTGGCAGAGGCCCGGTCCGTGTACACAGTATATTCTTCCCTTAAAGCTTCGCAAAGGGTTGAATAACGGTCTCGGACTGCGGGTGTCAGGCTCTACATGAAAACATGGACGCTCCTGGATGTTGTCTTCCAGATGAGCTTCAGTTTTTCCCGTGCTGATGGGCAGTACAAATCTAGAAGACAGCGTTCAACTTCCCTAAGATAATCATCAATGTTTGATTCTGCATTATTATTAAACGCTCTATGTCTTTGGCAAGGGACTCAAGCTGGCGGGTGCGCAATCCACTCTCAGGGATCGGTCCCGGCCCATCTGAGTCATCATCGGAGAGTTCACTCCGGCTGCACTCAGGGGGTATCAGTGCATCACGCCTCATCCTCGGAGGAGGCAGTGGAGGCTGCTCCCGGTACAACGGTGGGCCCTGTGCTTCCCGGACTCGGGTCCTGGGCAGCGGTTGAGGGTGGTAGGAACCACCTGAATCCCAGGGGCGGCTCTCCTGCTGCCTTGGCGGAGGTGAGGGATCGTAGAGGACCGTACTGCGAGTCAAGTTTGAAGGCTGCTCGCATCTGAGCCGTGAACTATTTACCTCGGCTGGGTCCCCGGCCAGGTACCGTTCATGGCTGCCGATTGCAGTGGGGTGGGGCACCGGACCACTGAATCGATTCTGACTACTCACACCTGTTCTTGCCTCTGTGGATGTATGGGGAACCCTATGAGCCTGGAAAGGTAATCTCTGGAGAGCAGCTTCTACATCCTCCAGATCTGACCTGCAGGTTCTCTCAGGGTTTCGCAGGTGTGGCTCACCTCCAAAGGTTTCAACCTGTGAAGTGGGTTTCAGTTCGTCCCCCCATTCTTCCAGGGGGGGAGGGGTGGCATGGCTACCCTCTATTGCTTCTAATCTATTTCCAACTTCTGTTATTTCACCTCTAAGGACATCCACTGTCTGCAAAGTATCATTCAGCTCGAACTGCAGTTTAACGCGCTGGTCAACTTCCAACATTAACCTTCGCTGATATAACAGAGTGAACTGTCCTAACACATCTGAGACCCGTCTGTCCTTCGGTGGGTTTTTAATGACTTGGAGCAACTCCTGAATCCTGGCTTCACATTGCTCAATGCCATAACCATTGAGACCTTTACGCTCCTCTGGGGACAACAGAATCAATGACCCAATCACCTCTTGTGCCTGCATTCTATGGGGTCCTCCACCATACATACATCTCCAGCTGCAGTCTGGGATGTTCCTTCCATCTTTGGCCCAAAATGCACAATGCAAACACACAAAACTGTTTATCTATGAATCACCACTAAATAAATTAGCAGCACACAACAGGCTGAGCTGTTCAGTGATTAAAGGATTGCTAAAATTAATTAGCCGCACACAACAGGCTGAGCTGTTCAGTGATTAAAGGATTGCTAAAATTAATTAGCAGCACACAACAGGCTAAGCTGTTCAGTTAGCTGTCTGATTCATACATGTATCTTCCAGGTGTATGGGTTTGCTTTTCGGTACTTTTATGTGTGTTATGTGGTATTAAATGTTTTAAAATAAGTATAAATAAAAGTTTTTCCATTTAACTTGGGCCCTGTCCCAATACTCGCACTTCCACCCTTGTGTCCCTGAATTGCGCGTTCCCGTTGATGGGTTCGAGTGTGCACATATATTTATATTATATTGTAGATATGTTTATACTGTTTAATTTGTACTGTATTGCACCGACTACGCCAAAACAAATTCCTTGTATGTCCAAAAACGTACTTGGCAATAAAGCTTTTCTGATTCTGATTCTGATTCTGATTCTGATTCTGAGTGCGTAGTGTGTCCCAATTCTCCAGAGTGGTCCTTAGCCCCGCCCCCTGTGTGCCCTCAATCCACACTTCGGCGAGGCCCGCATCTAAGCGGACTTTGCCGAAGTGTATTACCCAAAATTCACTGCTGCAGATGACGTTGTGAGCAAAAACCAATCACAACCGTCAACGTAATCAGCCATCAAATCAGAATAATAAGAACTGCGTAAACTTTAGACAGCAAGCCGACAAATTTATTTTTTTTACTGGTTTTCCAGGCTCAACATTGTAAGATACCACTGGGTTCAGAGTGAGTCTGGGCAGTCATTAGGTCATAACACTGAGGTTACCTTTCAAACAAACACTGGCACGGTGAGACTCTGGTGTATAAGCCTCCTTTGCTTCCTGCACTTTCTTCTCCTCAAAAAAACTGCTTGTTGCAGTTTTAAATAGTTTTTTTAGCAGCAAGACTGTGACTGGTTCCCGCCCTTTTTGATGTTGCAGTTACGGTGCAGAGGTGCAAGTCAATGACGTAACCCCTACTATCCCAATTCTCCAATTTTGCACGCTTGTAACCTGCACACTTCAACCCCTACATGCACTTGTACAAAGTACACACTTCATAGAAGGGCGTAGGGTGTAGTGTGAGTATTGGGACAGGGCCTTACACTACTTGTCGAAGGTTTTAGAACCAGTTTCTCTTCAATGTTTTTTATGTTTATGACAATTTCCATTGTACGTAGATTCTCACTAAAGGCATCAAAACTGTGAATGAACACATATGGATTCATGTGGCAAACGAAAAATTGTAAAAGAATTTTAAATATGTTTTATATTTTAGATTGCCTAAAGTAGCCGCCCTTTGCTGTGATGACAGAATTATTCCTTTGGCCGTCTCCACATGAATCTCTGGTAAGTTCTTTCAAGACTCTTTGGAAAATCATTTCAGGTGACCACCTCATGAAGCTCATGGAGAGAATGTTACGAGAGCAAAGCAGTAATTACAGCAAAGGGAAGCTATTTGAAAGAATCTAAAATAGAAAATTATAGCTTTTATAGAAGCTGTAAATCTAAAATATAGCTGTAATCTAAAATATAAAAATGTTTAGAGTTATTTCACATTTTTTGTTTACTACATAACTGTTGAGGTAGGAAAACTTTACTGGCCGTCCGTTAACTCTTACATTACTCCTCACCTCTCATCGATTCTTTTTATTTGGCACCCCAAAGGACAATCCTCAGTCAGAGATCAGTTGTACGTTTCCACAAGTTTATTAAAACCAATCTGAATTCAGAAAGGAGACCTCACACTTACATGGGTACCTGGAAACGTCTGTGTGTTGTCTCCTTTGGAAGGGCGCCACAATACCTTTATATACCCCTCGCTGCTATGCAGTACACATTGTTGAGGTATTTAATGCTATCACTGATATCCTTGCGGCCTCAACCTCTCCCAGTCCGGATGTCGTGAGAAAGAACAGATGAAGAGCAGGAAATTAAGATTAACGCAAGTTTTGTTTGGAAGATAATAAGTCCAATGATTTCTAATGCAAAATGAATATACAAAATAACACAATGAAAGAAAATTACAACAAGAAGAGATCATTTATGTAAGGGCCCTTACGGAGAGAGATGGATTTTAAGCAAAGCATGGCTGTCTATACCCAGACGTCTCTGTCATTACAAGTTTTCAGTACATCTTTATACTGTGGACTTCAAAGCTTACTGACTGTGCCTTCCCTTTTCCATCAGGTGTTGTAAATCAGCCAAGCTCCCTTGTGGCATCTATACCACGGCCAAAAGTTGACATTTATTGCTTTATTTTCCCTACAGCCAGCTTTTACGGCTTGCAGCTGCCGAGAGAACCTAACCCGTTTCACCCTGATCCCTGCTGTGATCTCTCCCCAAGGCTCACTCATGTTAAATCTCAGTTTAATGTTCTCACATGCAAACTAAACTATTAACATGAAATTACATGATTTTAATTCTCAACAACATACACAATCATTCTGTCTGCGGACGCCTCCCAGCAACAATACAACAGTTCCTTATATCCAAATAAGGAGTGCTTCTCGTTATTTTCTTCAAGCAAAGTCATCTTCTTTCTGCTTCTTTCATCCTCCATCTATTTACGACCTTGCTCTCTCTCTGCCCTTTCTCCCTCGTCATTCACCAATTTATGACCTTGCATTTTCTATGCTTCACTCCCTAAACTTGACTCCCCTATATCTGCACAGGTTACACACATAGATAGTTTATATTCTACATAACTCTATATGTGTTCCCTCAAAGTTTTGTTACCTTTGGTGAGAATTTACAATGTAAATAGTCATGAAAATATTGATACCCCTTAAGTGATAAAGTGTATCTAAAACGTTTGACCGGTAGTGTATGTATTTCTTAATATATAAACTTTATTGAACATATCAAAACATCCAGCTGTTTGTATTGTAACATCTAAGATGTTTCAAACATTTCTTCAACATGAAAACCCTTAACTACGCAGTTTTTGTTTTCTTAATAAGGCCAAATTTAATGCACAAATTGCATCCATTAGCAGGCGTGTTAACGGTGCTGAATGCAGGAGTTGTAGCCATATATCTGAGGCTGACGAAAATCTGCTGCTTAACTAGGTGCTTCCACAGATAAAAAGCATTCCCACCACTGGCCTTGCACTTCACATTACAAATTTTACAGCGATTGTAATATGTTTGAGCATTTAAACCTTAATCAGTTTCCTCTCTAGTATGGATTCCCATGTGTGTGTTTAAATTTCCTTTTTGGTTAAATCTTTGTCCACATAGATCACAACAGAAAGGTTTCTGTCCAGTGTGGATTCTAATGTGTGTGTTTAAACTTCCTTTTTGGTTAAATCTTTGTCCACATAGATCACAACAGAAAGGTTTCTGTCCAGTGTGAATTCTCATGTGTGTGTTTAAATAACCTTTTTGGTTAAATCTTTGTCCACATAGATCACAACAGAACGGTTTCTCTCCAGTGTGGATTCTCATGTGTTTTTTTAAACCTAATTTATGGCTAAATCTTTGTCCACATAGATCACAACAGAAAGGTTTCTGTCCAGTGTGAATTCTCATGTGTGTGTTTAAATTTGTTTTTTGGTTAAATCTTTGTCCACATACATCACAACAGAAAGGCTTCTGTCCAGTGTGGATTCTCATGTGTGCGTTTAAATTTGTTTTTCGGTTAAATCTTTGTCCACATAGATCACAACAGAAAGGTTTCTGCCCAGTGTGGATTCTTATGTGTTTGTTTAAATATGCTATTCGGCTAAATCTTTGTCCACATAGATCACAACAGAAAGGTCTCTCTCCAGTGTGGATTGTCATGTGTCTTTTTAAATGTCCTTTTTGGTTAAATCTTTGTCCACATAGATCACAACAGAAAGGTCTCTCTCCAGTGTGGATTCTCTTATGTATGTTTAAAGCGCATTTTCCAATTAAGGTTTTACCACAGTCTTCACAGCTAACCTTCACTCCTGTCTGGACTTTCTTTGGCGATTCCACATTTTTCTTCTTTGTGAAACATTTCTTCCCATCCAGTGAGCTTAAAGCACCTATTTCTGAATTTATCATGTCTTTCTGAAGAAAGCCACGGTGAACAAATTGTTCAGCAAACTCAGGGGAGCTAAAAGGTTTGTTAATGTTTCCATCTGACTCAGGAGCTCTGCTGTCCTTCCAGTCATTGTCCATGTCCTTAGATTTCAGTCCAGAGTCTGACAAGTGTTTGAGCTCAGAGACGGGGTGCTTTACATCATCGGGCTTTTCATCCTTCTCAGTGTCTTCAGTTTCTGAGGAAATGGAACCATCTCCATGATCTTGTGTCCTGATGGATTCTTCTCCTCCATCGATGTCTTCTGGAAGCGCTCTGGTTTTAATTTGGTCTTGATAAAGCTGTGAGAGCAGAGGGGACTGTTCATCATCCTCACTCTTTATGGGATTAGCAGTGACTGGAAACCTGATGGTATCGATCTCCTCCTTCCTATTGAGCTGCTCTCCCCCCAGACTGGTGTAGACCTCCTCCTGTTCCTCCTTTATGTGGTGGGGCTTTGGGTCATGTAGGCCAGCACAAGGTCTGTGGTTTACAGGAGCCTCTTCTTTAACCATCGGGATCTGCTTAACATCTGCAGGAAACAATGAAACACATCATGCATATTAGAACATTTTTTGACTTGAGCCTGGACTGAGTCACTTTTTAATAAAGATATTTAGGTGCTTTGATTACATTAAATTCTATGATTTAATTACCATTTATTCGTATCCTTTTATTTTACAAGGTGACTTAATAAATTACAGACCTATATCCAATCTACCGTCCTCATCTACAATTTTTGAAAATAGTTGCTAATCAAATGTGTGAGCATTTACACAGCAATGATCTGTTTGAAGAGTTTCAGTCAGGTTTCAGAGCTCATCATAGCACTGAAACAGCTCTGCTGAAAGTAACTAATGATATTCTTCTGGCCTCAGATAATGGACTTGTGTCTGTACTTGTCCTGTTAGATCTCAGTGCTGCATTTGAAAGTCGATCATAATATTCTCTTAGAATGGCTGGAATATGCTGTAGAGATGAGGGGAACAGCGCTAGCCTGGTTTCAATCTTATTTGTCTGAGAGATTCCAGTTTGTTCATGTAAATGACAAATCATCTTTAAGATCCAGGGTTAACTGTGGAGTACCACAGGGTTCAGTACTTGGGCCAAGTCTCTTTACTATATATATGCTTCCAATAGGTCAAATTATCAGGCAGCATGGGATAAATTTTCACTGTTACGCTGATGATACTCAGCTTTACTTATCCATAAATCCTGATGAACCCCCAGTTAGATAGACTACAAGCATGTCTTGAAGACATAAAAACTTGGATAACTTTAAATGTTTTGCTACTAAATTCAGACAAGACAGAAGTTGTCGTCTTTGGACCAGAGTCTTTAAAAAAGAAACTGCTTAGTCAATCACTTAACCTGGATGGCATTTAATTGACCTCCAATAATAAAGTAAAAAACCTTGGTGTTATTTTTGACCAGGATATGTCATTTAAATCCCATATTTAACAGGTTTCTAGGATTTCCTTCTTTCACCTCTGGAAAATTGCCAAAATTAGAAATATCCTATCCAGGAGCGACGCTGAAAAACTAGTCCATGCATTTGTTACTTCAAGGCTGGACTATTGTAATTCTTTACTATCAGGATGTCCACAAAAAGCAGTTAAAAGACTTCAGCTGATTCAAAATGCTGCAGCAAGAGTTCTGACGAAAATTAAAATGAGAGATCATATTTCTCCTAGTTTAGCTTCCCTTCATTGGCTCCTTGTTAAATCCAGAATAGAATTTAAAATTCTCCTCCTCACATGTAAAGTCCTTAATGATCAAACTTCTTCATAGGTCAGAGATCTGATTGGTCCATATGTTCCTAACAGAGCACTTCGTTCTCAGACTGCAGGTTTACTGGTGGTTCCTAGAGTCTCTAGAAGTAGAATGAGAGGCAGATCCTTTAGTTATCAGGCTCCTCTCCTGTGGAAGCAGCTCCCAGTTTTAGTCCATGAGGCAGACAAACTGTCTACTTTTAAGGCTAGGCTTAAAACGTTCCTTTTTGATAAAGCTCATAGTTAGAGTGGCTTATGTTACCCTGAGCTATCTCTGTAGTTATGCTGCTATAGGCTTAGGCTGATGGAGGACATAATGACCACTTTCACTCTCTCTGGTACATTCTCATACTACTCTCCAAATTTGCATTATGTGTTATTTCAGCTGTTAACTTTATGTTCTCTCTCTTTTCTCTTCCTAGAAGCGACACCTAGCCTGGCACTGTATCTACCTGTTACACCTTCCTGGAGGGGGGGCATCGACCAAGCTTCTGCTGCCAACAACTTGATGTTTATCTTCTACCGATGATACACTCGGTCCTGTATTTCAGTGTTTAACCCTATCTGTCTCCTAGACATAGCTACTGACTGAGCTTTTATTGTGACTAACTACTAACCACTGTGACTAAATGTATGCGCTGTCTTTCATACTCATACATGCCTGCTGAGTATGAGGGATGCTGCAAAGTCAATGACACCAACTGTCCACTGTCTCTAGATGCTAATCCAGGAGGAGTGAATGCTGCAAGTCACTGACTTGATGCAATCTGCTAGGTTTCCTTGGATAGAACATTTTTTAACCAATTTAAATAAATAACTGAATTTACTGCACTGATTGAAAGTCAGGATTAATTGGAACCTGGAAAAAGCAGGTACAGTCTTTCCCCAATTTGTAATGTTTTAAACTGCAATGGTCTTCAGAATAGGTTCATACACAGAGGAAGCAGAGAATAACAAGCCTACTAGAAGACATGAGACAAGACGAGGAGGTACGAGAAGGCAGGCAAAAAAGCATACATGGAAGGCTTGGCCCAACAAGTGTTTAGCAAGAATCATAGATGCAGCAACGGAAACTGGGTCATTAACAATAAGTTGATCATGAAAACTGCTGGAATGCTGTGGCAAGGCAAATAAATGATCTGGGATCGGAGGTGAAACGGGTAGAAATACTGGAGAAACAGGTGAGTGAAATGATCGGCTGGTTGTGCTAAGCTGAGCAACATGACTGATCACAAATCATGACACTAAGTCCTACTACAGTTTTCTGAAAACATATCATTGATTGTTTTAATTTGATAATGAAACCTTTGGATGTCAGATGTTTGATTTTAACAGAACATAAATAGCAACAACCTCTGTGAAACGATGCACTTCATTATCTGAGAAACTTTATGTTTAGGGAAAAAAACAAACGAATATTGCCTTTATGGTCTGGCTGCTGACTCCCGTATAACTATCCGTGGTTGCCATGGCAGAAATCTGTGCTATGTTCCTGTCTCCCAGCCTCGTTGTTCCTTCTCTTGAATGTTACTCACTACTTCATAATGCTGGTAGAAAAACCAGTTTCCAATGGAACGCTGTGAAAAGAGGATACTCCTAGAATATGAATACTACATTCATCCTGGATCATGACAAAGTCATTAAAATCTATGCGTCTGGAACGGGTTAAAGACATTTCAAAAGATTTGGGAATCCAGATAACCACCGTTGATGTTTCCTCACTGAAGCGACGCTGCAAGCCCTGCAGTTCGAGCAGAAGTTCAGAGGTGGGGTTGATCAGAGTTTGCTGCTTTAGTCAGCGCTAACCAATAGGGAAACGTCTTACAGCGTTCATCTTTAGGCCCCGCCCAGCACTCGAAATTCTTTGAGTTCAACCAAAAACAGAGAGCGTCAAAGCCAAAAGAGTGAGAGTCGTAACTAAAGATTTTTGACATGCGCAAATAAAAGTTTATGTTTTGCAAATAACTTTTTCCTTTTCGTGAGAAAACATGTCATTTTAATCAAAAAATGTTTTTTCAAACAATTTGTTTTCTTCCCAAAATAAAATATTCCATAAAAAACCAATCAACTCTGAAAGTTTTGATCACAACTTAATATTTTTTGATTGAGATTAGGTTCTTTTTGATTGAATAATATTGAGATAAATTAACCTCCATGGTTTATCCTTTTGATTGCAAGGTATGTAGAACAAGAGCTACGAATTTAGCATACACTCTTTACCTTTGTTACAGATTTGGTCCCATTGACTCATTATGACCAAATATTTTTGATGCATTGTAATCTTGTTATTTTATAATACATTTCCCATGAGCACCAAAATAATCTAAGTCTCTACCTTCATAATAAATAATTCATAATAATACTCAAAATTCTACAAACAAATACGGAGTATGTGTACAATTTGGTGGATAGATATTAATACAATTTGTAAAGAAGCTGTAACTTTACAAAATATGAAGCGCTGTGAATACTTTCCTGATGCTCTGTAAGTATTTGTTCATATATTACAAGTCATATCGTCATCACACTATTAGACACTGTTATCACACATCACAGGTTTCTCTAATATCGTGCAGCCCTATTAATTAGTTTCTAAACAAACTTGTATCGGTGTCGAAGGACAACAAACCACTCAAAATGGCGGACGTGGGTCGTTCCCACCGAGTAACGAAGCGTTTACGTTTTAAGTCTATGATGAACATTTGGTCTTTAAGAAGCTAATCCATTAGTCACCTAAAATGTTCCTAAACTGTAACTGACATGAAAACATACAAACCTAATCTGTGCAGCAGAACTTTAGGGTTGAAATCAGCCTCCAGGATGTTGAGACGCTGCTGATCTTCTTTGTCCTCTTTAGCTGTTTGGGAAATCTCTCCCACTGCTGCACTCTGCCACCGTTTGAGCTGCTGTCTCCACATCTTTGTTGTTAGCTTCTCTTCAAAAGATCCTTTAACAGTTACTGAGTAGTTATAACTCGGCTTCGATCCAAACTCTAGAGATGGAACATTTGAAGCAAAGCTTCGAGGAGTTTACAGAGTAAAAAGGTTCAATGCTTGTGTTGTCTTGCGGTAAACCACGTGACCGATGACAAACGCTGTCTCGCATTTCCGTGAACAAGTCACTGCTTCATTTCGCGTGTGGAATTTCAAAATAAAAGCGGAATGACACTTGTTGCTTCGTGGGTTGTTGTAGTGGTTTGGTCGCACGTCAGCAGAGATAGGAGCATCTGAGAAGAATGGAGGCAACAAAAAAGGAAAACTTCTCCCATCTGGAAGTAATTTGAAATGTGTGCTAAAACAAGGTTTGTGTAAAGTGTGTTTGCAGCACATTACCTAATTTTATTTGCATCATTACCAATAATTCTGTATCAATGAACTTTTATCTTTGTATTTCAGGTGTTTGTTGGCATTTCAGAGCCATACATGAAAAAAAAAGGCAGACTTATTTGTGATTTATTTTCATGCATCATACAGGTTCCAGAAAGCAGGTGTTGGATGATGCTGTGATCAATCTTATTGTAAAGGATTCACAGCCCTTTACTGTTGTGGAAGATGAGGCGTTCAGGGAACTTGTTCATTTGCTGGATCCCTCCTATGTTCTCCATACTAGAAAAGGTTTATGTGTGTACACAACAAGATCAAATGTAGTGCTAACAAATAATTGCAGTAATTTCAATTAATTTACTTTCCTTCAAGGCATGAAAGAAGATGGTGGAGGAAAAATATGAAAAAACAAAAGAAAAGGCCAAAGAGGACATGCAGAAGATGTCTTCTGTGAGCCTGACAGCAGATATGCAGACATCAATAAATATGGAGGTGTACCTGGCAATAACATGCCACTTCGTTGATGCAGATGACAAACTGGGCATTGTGCTGCTTGGAGTTGAACATTTCCCTCAGAGTCACACATCAGAAAATCTGGCAAGGGTAGTTCATACCCACATGGAGGAGTGGGGCATAACTAATAAGGTTACTTGCCTAGTCACTGATGCTGCATCAAACATGATTGCATGTGTTAAGGCCTTAAGGATCAGGCACTCTGTGTGCATTGCTCATGTACTGAATTTGTTGGTAAGAAAATCATTTGACCAGGTCCCTGTTCTCTGTGACGTTCGGAAAAACGCCAAATGAATTGTAACATATTTTCACTCAAGCACCAAAGGTAAAGAAAAGCTAGAAGTGTTACAGATACAGATAGGAAGACAGTCACAAAAGTTTGTCATTGATGTGGACACAAGCTGGAATAGCATAACCTCACTATATTGTCAGGAGTATCAAACAATTGAGGAGTGCTTACCTGTATTATTCCCTTTTTACCAGACAACATTAGAGCTCCCACAAGAGAGAAGGGTCTCAACCTCAAAGATAACCCTTAATGAACATTCTGCACCATGCAGTACTTGCAAAATCAGCAAATATCACCAGTGTTGCTAAACTTCTTTCATACAACCTTTTAAGACATGTCAGAGAACATGTGGCAAGTATAGAATCCCTAAGCATAATGACAGTGGCCACATTACTTGACCCCAGGTTTAAAACTCTTGGCTTTCTCAGCCAAAACAAGGTACAAGAGGCAGTACGGCGGCTAAAATCTGAATGTACGGCCCTAATAGCCAGCAGTGAAGCTTCACTTCCACATCCATCAGATGCAGGAGAAGGCACCAACAACTCTAGTGAGTTTTTATTTATTCTGTAAATTCCTTGACCTTTACATATTAGTTCTGCTGTATTTCAGCTGCTGGTGTTGTATGATTATATTTAGTTTTTTTTTTTTTCTATTTGTAGGTGAACTGTGGTGTCTACTAGAGGGTGACACGGGAGTGGATTTTCTCTCCTGTCCCATCCCGCTCCCACAGAAAAAGGTCTTGTCCCATCCCGCTCCCATTCAGAATGACTCCCACTCCTGTGCCACTCCCATTTTTGTTTTCTTCATTTAGTCTTTTGGCAATTTCTTTGAAGGACCAGTTAGGTCCCTGTTTTTAGTTGTAGTAAAGGCCAGTTAAAGTAAAAAGAATAATAATGAAGAAATAATAAAATATCAAACAAGGTAACAGACCATGCCTATCTTAGTTGAATAAACAAAATGTACTTAGTTGTATTTTACTCATTTATTAAGTGATTGTTTCCTTTGAACAATGATATCACTTTTATGTTTCAAGTTGCTGAAACGAAAGAAAAATGCACCTACAGGTCCTTCTCAAAATATTAGCATATTGTGATAAAGTTCATTATTTTCCATGTCATGATGAAAATTTAACATTCATATATTTTAGATTCATTGCACACTAACTGAAATATTTCAGGTCTTTTATTGTCTTAATACGGATGATTTTGGCATACAGCTCATGAAAACCCAAAATTCCTATCTCACAAAATTAGCATATCATTAAAAGGGTCTCTAAACGAGCTATGAACCTAATCATCTGAATCAACGAGTTAACTCTAAACTCCTGCAAAAGATTCCTGAGGCCTTTAAAACTCCCAGCCTGGTTCATCACTCAAAACCCCAATCATGGGTAAGACTGCCGACCTGACTGCTGTCCAGAAGGCCACTATTGACACCCTCAAGCAAGAGGGTAAGACACAGAAAGAAATTTCTGAATGAATAGGCTGTTCCCAGAGTGCTGTATCAAGGCACCTCAGTGGGAAGTCTGTGGGAAGGAAAAAGTGTGGCAGAAAACGCTGCACAACGAGAAGAGGTGACCGGACCCTGAGGAAGATTGTGGAGAAGGGCTGATTCCAGACCTTGGGGGACCTGCGGAAGCAGTGGACTGAGTCTGGAGTAGAAACATCCAGAGCCACCGTGCACAGGCGTGTGCAGGAAATGGGCTACAGGTTCCGCATTCCCCAGGTCAAGCCACTTTTGAACCAGAAACAGCGGCAGAAGCGTCTGACCTGGGCTACAGAGAAGCAGCACTGGACTGTTGCTCAGTGGTCCAAAGTACCTTTTTCGGATGAAAGCAAATTCTGCATGTCATTCGGAAATCAAGGTGCCAGAGTCTGGAGGAAGACTGGGGAGAAGAAAATGCCAGAAGTTCAGTGTCAAGTACCCACAGTCAGTGATGGTCTGGGGTGCCGTGCCAGCTGCTGATGTTGGTCCACTGTGTTTTATCAAGGGCAGGGTCAATGCAGCTAGCTATCAGGAGATTTTGGAGCACTTCATGCTTCCATCTGCTGAAAAGCTTTATGGAGATGAAGATTTCATTTTTCAGCACGACCTGGCACCTGCTCACAGTGCCAAAACCACTGGTAAATGGTTTACTGACCATGGTATCACTGTGCTCAATTGGCTTGCCAACTCACCCGACCTGAACCCCATAGAGAATCTGTGGGATATTGTGAAGAGAATGTTGAGAGACTCAAGACCCAACACTCTGGATGAGCTAAAGGCCGCTATCGAAGCATCCTGGGCCTCCATAAGACCTCAGCAGTGCCACAGGCTGATTGCCTCCATGCCACGCCGCATTGAAGCAGTCATTTCTGCCAAAGGATTCCCGACCAAGTATTGAGTGCATAACTGTACATGATTATTTGAAGGTTGACGTTTTTTGTATTAAAAACACTTTTCTTTTATTGGTCGGATGAAATATGCTAATTTTGTGAGATAGGAATTTTGGGTTTTCATGAGCTGTATGCCACAATCATCCGTATTAAGACAATAAAAGACCTGAAATATTTCAGTTAGTGTGCAATGAATCTAAAATATATGAATGTTAAATTTTCATCATGACATTATGGAAAATAATTAACTTTATCACAATATGCTAATATTTTGAGAAGGACCTGTAGGAAGAGAACTGTACTTGTTGAACAAAAGGCAAAAAAGGCATTACCTTCATAATTTAGAAAATGTAGCTCAATGGTTCACAGCCCTGGTCCTCAGGGACCCCTTCCCTGCAAGTTTTAGATGTTTGTCTGCTCCAGAACACTTGATTCAAATTCGGACATGACCTCTTATACAGGCATCAAGAATGGAGGGTCAAACTGGAAAAATGTAATACAATAAAATCATCATTAAATAAATAAATGTTGTGAATGTCCCATAAGTGAAGTAAATGTAACATGAAAGAAATGTAACATTAAATGTGCCATTAAATTAAAGGTACCATTTATTTATTTAATACATCATTAGAAACAATAAATGTACCATTATATCATGAAATGGACTATTATGCAATTAAATGTGCCACTGAATAATTAAGTATAATTTTAAAGACGACATGACATGACATAATTAGTGGTACACTTAATATTTAATGATGTATTAAATAAATTGTACATTTAACGGTACATTCAATTTTTTTCTA
Organism: Girardinichthys multiradiatus; assembly: GCF_021462225.1. Lineage (NCBI taxonomy): Eukaryota > Metazoa > Chordata > Actinopteri > Cyprinodontiformes > Goodeidae > Girardinichthys > Girardinichthys multiradiatus. The sequence goes on from NC_061807.1 coordinate 3,020,293, forward strand.
TGTCATATATATATCACATATAACATATTTATTTAATATCTTCCCTTGATGAAGCCTTTCAACGAGGTCCGCGAGGGGACAAGGGGGGAATTTCTTCTCTTTTGTGTCCCCACGCAATAGTCTTTGCGTTATTTCGCAATACTTTGTGGGATAGTTTCCAAACCAGATTACTGCAAAAATGAAACAAACACTACACCCGTTTTGAGATTTATTGAGTTTTATTTTGAAATCAGCCTTAAATAAAATGATCTTCAAATCAGACTAAAAGACAGTTTTTATCCACAAGCTGTCAAACAAACTACTGAACAATACAACTGCACGAAACCACATCTGTGACACTTTGTTTGCTTATTACTGCTGCATGATGTGTACTTTTTTTTTTGTACGCCGTGTTTTTGTTCTTATCGTGATTTGAACGGTTCTTCTTATCCTAAGCATTTAATCGCATTGTTTACTGCGTGTTAACCTGCATATGACAAATAAACCATATCAATGACATATCAGTGTTTGTTTTATGAGCAGTTTATCATCTGTGCTGCTGCTCCAAAATGCCGAACGCAAAAGTATTGCGTGGGGACGCAAAAGTAATACATTTCCCCATGTCCCCTCACGGGCTTCCGTACCTTACCTCTTAAATCTTTAGTGCACATGCATCAATTTTGTTGGTCAGATGAGACTTGACACATGATGGTACTTTTGGTTTGATGAATGAAGAGATGCAGGGCTGATTTAATCCAGAATCTGCCTTACAAGTGTGCCTTAATCACTGGTGAACCTGATTACAACTAAACACGTTTTACAAGCAGCAGACTGCGTGTTAACAGCGCTGCATTCAACTCTCCTGAAGTTCGGTAATATTTGCGACTTTCCTGTCAGCTCTATGAGTTTAATAGATAAGTCCTTACTTCTGACTTTACGTTACAAATCCAATTTTACCACGTCCAGTTCTCCACCTGCGTTTGCTCCCTCCATCCTGAACGCAGGTGGAAAACATCGAGCAGAAGCACTGTTGGCTTGTGGGTCGTGTAGTTCGTTTGACTCACATTATAGTATAGGCTTCTTGGAAAAAAAACTACACAATGTCGATCCAAGTTTTTTTTTCTTAAAGTTTATAACAAAGTCTCTATTTTACATTTTCAAAACAATTGATCCTAGTTTATTTTCCCTCCTATTGATTAGCTCCCGCTCCCGTTCATTTTTTATCCTGTACCGTCCCAATCACGTGATCTTTACTGATGCTGTCTCCCGTCCCGCGGAATTCCCGTGGGACTCCCGAAAAAATGTCAGCCTCTAGTGTCTACTAGATGAAACAGTGGACCAGAAGAGATGAAGCTCCACTGCCATAGCAGATGCCATACTAGAAGTGGAGCGATACCTGGCAGAAGGTAACTTGAGGAGACCTCAGGACCCCCTGGAGTACTGGCTTACACAAAAACATGTGTATCCCTACTTGTACCACATGTCACAGAGGTTCCTATGTTCACCAGTATCCTCAGTTTTCCAAGGCTGGGGAGGTCATCAGGCAACGAAGACACAGAAACAGGTTCATTATGAAAGCTCTACCAAATTCTCCTCACCTTCAAACAATGGTTCTGGGAGAACGACGGTATCAAGGGAGGGAAGAGCATCACGGATGGACCCTTTTGTTACATCTACTACCAGAGCCACAGTTTTCCAGTAAAGAACAGAATCTGTGTCCTCCTGGCTTCCTACACCTGGGCTGATGACTCACATCTCTTCCAGGGTGCGACTGATGAATAGCTGAAAGAGTTGGTCCTCAGGGACCTGGTGCAGATGCACGAGTCCGTCCGCTCTGTCTGCACTGGTGTGATTGTGAAGGAGTGGAGTCTGGATCCATACAGCCTGGGTGCATTTGCTCTGTTTGCTTCTTACCAACACCTCCAGTATTCTGCAGAGCTCTTCAGGCATGAAGGCAGAATTTATTTTGCAGGAGAACACACAGCTTTCCCTCATGCTTGGATTGAAACACCTATGAAATCTGCAATCAGTGCAGCTATGCATATTAATGGTGCCGTGGAAACAAAGATTCAAGTGAAGCTCAACACCGAGATGAGCTGTGAGATACTGAATGTAGGCGACAGAACCGCTGGTCAGCTACAGTGAAATAATGACATACAACTGACAAAGATTTGTTTGCAGTAATAAGAAACTGGACTGAATTTGACTATTTCTGTTTGGATTTAATCCCTTTGACATAAACATAAGAGATAAATATTGTCTCTGTTTAGCCCGATTATTATTAGAGCTGCACAATTTCAATCTCTGCAAACAACTTCTTAGATGTGGTACCTACTGTATACTCTAGGTGGCACATATGAAGTAAGCAGAGTTAACTAAAATTATATTTGGCCAGTTTGACAGACATGCACTGCATTTTATGCCCACACGATATATTTTCAATTCAGTCTATATATATAGTTCCAATTCACAACAAATGATACGTCAAGGCACATTACAGAACAAACAGATCTGATTCATATGCATAATTATTTGATCAAATCAGTTGATTGTATAAACAGATTTAAATAGCATACATTCCAATTCAGTTCTAGTTAAAATGCAGTGCAATAAAAGCGGTTAAAAGGTTTTCCAGTAAAGAAAACTCAGACAGAACTTTGTGACCAAGATGCAAATTGTTGGGGATCTTGCTGTTGCACTATGTAGCAATACTATCTTAAATCTGTGCAGCATTCGTTATGATCTTTAAATTGAATTGTATGTAAAAGGAAAAATGATTTTGAAACGACTCTTAAATTTAACTGGATGTCATGATCCTTAGGTGTTTGAGTTTTGGGTCTGGTGTTTACATTCCTTAGACTCACCATTTTAGTTTACCCCTTTGTTTAGTAGTTTCTTACTTTATTGTGTTACATTTAGGCATTCCTGTTAAATTTCTTCCCATGTTTCCTGTGTTTCCTCATTTGTTCCTTCTTAGACGTTGTTTCTTAAAAGTTTGTATTTTAAACCTTTACATATACAGGGGTTGGACAATGAAACTGAAACACCTGTCATTTTAGTGTGGGAGGTTTCATGGCTAAATTGGACCAGCCTGGTAGCCAGTCTTCATTGATTGCATATTGCACCAGAAAGAGCAGAGTGTGAAGGTTCAATTAGCAGGGTAAGAGTTCAAAAGAGGACAAATTGTTGGTGCACGTCTTGCTGGGGCATCTGTGACCAAGACAGCAAGTCTTTGTGATGTATCAAGAGCCACGGTATCTAGGGTAATGTCAGCATACCACCAAGAAGGACGAACCACATCCAACAGGATTAACTGTGGACGCAAGAGGAAGCTGTCTGAAAGGGATGTTCGGGTGCTAACCCGGATTGTATCCATAAAACATAAAACCACGGCTGCCCAAATCACGGCAGAATTAAATGTGCACCTCAACTCTCCTGTTTCCACCAGAATGGTCCATTGGGAGCAGGGTCAATATGCATGGCCGGGCTGCTATAGCCAAACCTTTGGTCACTCATGCCAATGCCAAACATCGGTTTCAATGGTGCAAGGAGCGCAAATCTTGGGCTGTGGACAATGTGAAACATGTATTGTTCTCTGATGAGTCCACCTTTACTGTTTTCACCAATACACACAGCAAGACTGGTGAAAGATTGGTTTGATGAACATGAAAGTGAAGATGAACATCTCCTATGGCCTGCACAGTCACCAGATCTAAATATTATTGAGCCACTTTGGGGTGTTTTGGAGGAGCGAGTCAGGAAACGTTTTCCTCCACCAGTATCACATAGTATCCTGCAAGAAGAATGGCTTCTTGCAGGATAGTCTGACCACTGTGCAGGACTTGTACAGGTCCTTCTCAAAATATTAGCATATTGTGATAAAGTTCATTATTTTCCATAATGTAATGATGAAAGTTTAACATTCATATATTTTAGATTCATTGCACACTAACTGAAATATTTCAGGTCTTTTATTGTCTTAATACGGATTATTTTGGCATACAGCTCATGAAAACCCAAAATTCCTATCTCACAAAATTAGCATATTTCATCCGACCAATAAAAGAAAAGTGTTTTTAATACAAAAAACATCAACCTTCAAATTATCATGTACAGTTATGCACTCAATACTTGGTCGGGAATCTTTTGGCAGAAATGACTGCTTCAATGCGGCGTGGCATGGAGGCAATCAGCCTGTGGCACTGCTGAGGTCTTATGGAGGCCCAGGATGCTTCGATAGCGGCCTTTAGCTCATCCAGAGTGTTGGGTCTTGAGTCTCTCAACGTTCTCTTCACAAAACCCCACAGATTCTCTATGGGGTTCAGGTCAGGAGAGTTGGCAGGCCAATTGAGCACAGTGATACCATGGTCAGTAAACCATTTACCAGTGGTTTTGGCACTGTGTGCAGGTGCCAGGTCGTGCTGAAAAATGAAATCTTCATCTCCATAAAGCTTTTCAGCAGATGGAAGCATGAAGTGCTCCAAAATCTCCTGAAAGCTAGCTGCATTGACCCTGCCCTTGATAAAACACAGTGGACCAACACCAGCAGCTGACACGTCACCCCAGACCATCACTGACTGTGGGTACTTGACACAGGACTTCTGGCATTTTGGCATTCCGTTCTCCCCAGTCTTCCTCCAGACTCTGGCACCTTGATTTCCGAATGACATGCAGAATTTGCTTTCATCCGAAAAAAGTACTTTGGACCACTGAGCAACAGTCCAGTGCTGCTTCTCTGTAGCTCAGGTCTGGGGAATGCGGCACCTGTAGCCCATTTCCTGCACACACCTGTGCACGGTGGCTCTGGATGTTTCTACTCCAGACTCAGTCCACTGCTTCCGCAGGTCCCCCCAAGGTCTGGAATCGTCCACAATCTTCCTCAGGGTCCGGGCACCTCTTCTCGTTGTGCAGCGTTTTCTGCCACACTTTTTCCTTCCCACAGACTTCCCACTGAGGAGCCTTGATACAGCACTCTGGGAACAGCCTATTCGTACAGAAATTTATTTCTGTGTCTTACCCTCTTGCTTGAGGGTGTCAATAGTGGCCTTCTGGACAGCAGTCAGGTCGGCAGTCTTACCCATGATTGGGGTTTTGAGTGATGAACCAGGCTGGGAGTTTTAAAGGCTCCAGGAATCTTTTGCAGGTGTTTAGAGTTAACTCGTTGATTCAGATGATTCGGTTCATAGCTCGTTTAGAGACCCTTTTAATGATATGCTAATTTTGTGAGATAGGAATTTTGGGTTTTCATGAGCTGTATGCCAAAATCATCCGTATTAAGACAATAGAAGACCTGAAATATTTCAGTTAGTGTGCAATGAATCTAAAATATATGAATGTTAAATTTTCATCATGACATTATGGAAAATAATGAACTTTATCACAATATGCTAATATTTTGAGAAGGACCAGTATATGTCATTCCCAAGACAAATTGACGCTATATTGGCCGCAAAAGGAGGCCCTACACCATACTAATAAATTAGTGTGGTCTAAAACAGAACCTGATTTGTGTTTGGACTGTTTTGATCCTGTGAAGCTTCCTGAGTTATAACCTTTGAGTTTAATTTAACTGAGTACTCCACACCTGAAAGAAAATTTCATTATAGTAGATCATTATCAGGCGATGCTGTAACAACCTTTAAAGAATCTGTTCCACTTTTAATTTCCTCATTATCACTGAAAAGCACAATGGAGGGCAATAATTCTGTTTCTGCCCCTTCACAAATTGAGTCTTTTATTCATAGTGTTTCTTCATCATTGCGTGATGCATTAGACAATGTAGCCCCCTTGAAAAAGAAGGTAATTATCCATAGGAGGCAGGCTCCTTGGTTTAATTCAGAGCTGCGTAAAGCAGAAAACAATTTAAATCAAATGTATCCTGCCACATATCCCCTAATTTTTACATAACATGAAACAGACATTCATTTCACAAAAACAGACAGACAAAATGGACAAACAATGGCCACATGAAAAGTTCGATTGCCCTGCATTTTAGAGTGGAACCACTTTGTGTCACTTAATGGTTAAAATTATTTCTTACCCTTTTCTGGTGAGTCGACAATTATTTCCGGGACCCAAACAAGCTCCATCAAACTATTGTTTTAACTTGTTAAAGCGTCTTTGTGGTTGTGGTCGTTATCTCTCAGACAACAAAGCTTATTCACAGCAGAGTTTATTCAGTGAGCTAGGGTTTGTTAGCTTAGCCTGTTAGCTTAGCCTGTTAGCTTACCATGTAGCAGTCAGTCAGTGTCCGTCAGTGTAATATGTCCCCCGTCACTTCAATCAGCTCACTTCCGACTCACATACATCCACACTCCCACTGGCCAGTTGATGTTACATTTTTATATTTATACAGCTTGTAGAATATAAACTATCTATGTGTGTAACTGGAATGTGCAGATAGATGAAAGGGAGTAGAGGATAGAGAGAGTGCAAGGTCGTAAATTGGTGAAGGACAGGGAAGGCTGGAGACAAGACAAGATAAGTTTGCTGGAAGAAATAACAAGAAGCACTCCTTATTTGGACATAAGGAACTGTTATGCTATACATGAGTGACATGATATATGTATATGTTGAACACACCCCTGAGATTTAATAAAATGAGCTGGAAGCGGAGAGAAACCAGAGTTGGGCTCGCAGGTGTTTGGCTGGGGCCTATCTCTCACTCTGCGCAGAAGCGAACATAAGCTGATTGTACTTTGTGTTTATTTTACTCTTTTGAAACCTGTGCCCAAATCAACGGACCCAGGGAAGCAGAGACGGCTTCGACAACTTGGGGGCGTCGTCCGGTATTTGGAAGAACAGGTGAAAAATTGGGATCACTGACAAGGACCAACAGACACAGGCTAGCCAAAAACTACAGAAAAGGTAAGCAGAACCTGTTTTATCAAACTCTGTTTTTGGATTTTCGATAGGCTAAATTAATATTGTGTCCGATGTCTTAGTAAGTCTGAGTCTGCCAAAACTTAAGAAAAAGAGTGTCATAAAGGTTGAATAGGATTTAAACTGCTGAATAGGATGTTGTTTTAAGATAATTACAAGACTTAGTGGTGGTGTTGTGTGGAAAAATATAGTAGTTTCTTGAACATGGCAGTTCAGAGTACGCCCTCGACGGTGGCGTACTATTAGCTGGGTTTGAGGCCCGAGGACATGAGAAACCTCGAATTCTACATATAACTGAGAACAAGTTCAGGCAAAATACACTGTGTGAATGCTGATGAGTAACAGAGATATTTCTCTGTGAAAACTCAGATTACAGACATCTGCATAAACACAGAAGGAACAATATAAGCGGTGGAAAATAACACCGTAAGAATAGGTAGTCCAATGAGTTCGAGACGTTTTTCTTAAGAGCCGTGAACAGAAGCTATTACAACTGTAAGACCGGCCATGAGCTGTGAGTTGGACAAATAACCAATAAGATCAGACTTTGTTAGGGTCACAAAATGAATGAGCTGTGAGTTGGACAAATAACCAACAACATCAGACGTTGTTAGGGTTAAAAAGTGAATGAGCTGTGAGCTGGATATACACACACCAGCAAGAACAGACTAATTAACACGAGTGAATGAAAGCGGTTGTGTGCGTGGGGAAGAACGCCAAAGCAGCGAGCGGCTCCCATTGCGGGTAAAAAAAAAAGAAAAACGGTGTGAAAGGCCCGGGGGACTGGATAATTGTTCGGTCTGGAAACCTGACGGTGATAACAAGGTCTGGCCACTGAAAACAGGCTCCTGGGGGGTGGATGTGTTCTGGTGTGTTGAAGGTCAATTAGAGAACCTTCAATTGGGCCGGGAACTCGGGACATAGTGTGCCATACATCCCGGTCGGCCAGAACTGAATGAGTGAGTGACTGAGATAACGCATTAAATATATCTTTTGAAAAAAGGATAGTAGTTGTCATAAGAATGGAAGGTGAATTTGATAGAGAAATAGATAATAGTGGAGAGAAACAGCATGATCCATGGAAGAGCATAGAGAACCAGCTGCTAGTAATGAAAGCTGCTATTAAGAAATCACATGAATACAGAGAGGAGCAGAAGTTGGTTAAACGGATGGATTCTAAAATAAATGAAGAATTGTCAAAAGATGGAAAGAGCAAGACAGATAGAGAGTGTTGGCAAGTGGTTTTGGTGGAAGATGAAAAAATCAAAACAGGAGAGAGACTTGGCTGACAAACAGTGTAGAGACTGCAGGTGGTTGGGCAGAGGAAAGTGGAAGGAACTTAGAGACAAAGCAGAAAAAGATGAAACATTTTGGTCACAGATGGGTTTACTGTGGCAAAGTAGTGATCATGCTATGACTGATAAAAGAGACAGGAAAAGCAGACAGATTACAGATAGCAGTACAGTTGAAATGCCGCCATCATATGAACTTCTCGCAAATCAGCCCACTTTATCACACACCACGGCCCCCACTTCTCCTCTTACTGGCTTATACACCACGTTGCAAGTTACTGGGGGACATGTGAGCGTGTGTGATCTGCCGCCAGTAAATGGACAGTCTCCTCCTGGCCCATCACCGCCTTCTCTCTCCCCCTCAGCCCCCGCCTCTCTCAGCTCACATTCCAGTGCTGAGTCTGAGCTGTCTTTTGGAGGTTCATACATTTCACAGGCTGACCGGGTATTACGGGACAAATTGCAGCCAGCTTCTGGCCCAATAAAGTGTTCCACCCCGTATATTTCCCATTCACCTAGTGATATGGAATTGGTCACACCTCTGAAATCAGATGTAAATGAGGATTGAGTTAATATGTCAGTGTCAGGGAAATGGGTAAAACAAGAACCACTGACTGCGGTAACGTATTATGACGCTGCTATGCAAGCACCACCTATTACAGCACAGAATCAGTTACCAATTGAAAATGAGGAAGTTATGTCATCTCCCTCAACCCCAATGTAGCCAGTACCTGAGGCTACTCGTCCCCCTGCTGGACATAGCTATAACATGAGACCCCGAACCCAGCCCAAACCTTCTTATATGGGTCCACTGTTCCAACAACAATTTGGAGGAAACAGATACAAGCCATTCACACTGGGAGATCTCACCACTTTGTGTGACAAATTGCCCCCGATCACAGAAGGTGCATCTATATGGCTACAGACACTGGACTCCCTGACAGCAGGCACCATGTTAGCTCTAGGTGATTACAGGGCCATTGCTGGACGCTGCATGAAGCCACACAGCTGTAGGGACATAGAGCTTGTTGCGGGTATAACAACAGCACCAGATGGAGACCCATTTACTTTCTACTCCAGTCTCATAGGCATAGCTCTTAGACAAATGTATCCAGTAACCAGAGGACGTACCATTCCAAAATTTGAGTGGAACGCAAACACAAATCCTAGAGAATATTTAGATCAGTGCAAATCCATGTGGCAAACACAGACAGGAACTAATCCAGACAGAGCTGGTCCCCAAAGGGACTGGTTCCGGGATGCTGTCTTAAGAGGGTAACCGTTGCAGGTTAAAACTAATATGGAGAATAATCTCGACCTCCCTGGATCAGAGACTGGAGTATGGGATCGCCATCTGATGCATTATTTATCTAAAATCAAAGAGGCAAAACAAAATGAGGAGAGTGAATTAAAAATGTTAAAAACTCAGCTCCTGAAAATGCAATTAGCAGAAGCTAAAGGAAAAGAAAAAGGAGGGTAAAACATCTAAAATTATGTTTGAAGGTGCAGTGTCTCAGCCCCCTCAGGCTCCTCCATTTCCTGGAAATCGAGAAACACCAGGACAGTGGCATCAGGCCCCGGTCCCATATCAGGGACATACTGGTCGTTTTGTGGGACGTGGAGGGCCGAGAGCAAGGGGATTCCAGAGAGGACCACAGAGGAGACTGGGTGGTGCTGATGTGTGTTACTACTGCAATGAGCCTGGACATTGGGCCCGAGATTGCCCCCATAAGAATGGTCCACCCAGAGGGTATGAGTGTTATGGTCCCACCATGGCTCCTCCGGCCCGTCCATACAGAGGCTGAGGTGGCCCAGCACGCGGCGCACACGGACCACAACTCCAATTTACCGGCCTGGGACGAGCCTAATCTCTGGCCTGAGCACCACTGAAGGTCCCCACCGACCCCAGAAGACAGCGGGACTGCGGACCCCCTGCTGTCTGTGACTGTGTACGGAAATAGCCTTCCTTTTCTGGTGGACACTGGGGCCACATGTTCAACCATCAAACAGGCTCCTCCAAACACACTCTCCACCAGGACTACAACTGTCATGGGGTTCTCGGGGGCAAAACAGGTCCTGCCACATACCAAGCCTTTAAAGACTGAAATTGGTGGACAGACACTGAATCACAGTTATCTAGTTTCCACTGACACACCAGTAAATTTACTGGGTAGAGACATGTTAATAAAACTATGAGCAACCATTTTATGGGGGATTGATGGACTGCAGGTTCACCTGCCCAATGGCACCCAGTTATTTTGTGGCAATAACACTTCTTTTTCACATGGACAATACCTCCTCCAGCCACTGCAGGACTCAATGGCTGACATATACTGGGTTTTGCTGCAACCTGAAACCACCGCGCACAGAGGCATTCTCTCGGCTTTCCATCGGTGGAAGTCCTGGGTCTCCACTCTGGCGCCCTATGTACCTTCTCCTGACCCCCCGCATGTTACCTTATTTTATGATAGAAATAATTGTGAATGTTACCAGGAAAGCTTTGCTGACGAGTTAGAGGGTACACACTGGAACATTGTCACCACAGACATTTATGTAGCACCAGAAGGAGTGGTGGCCGAGGTTCACTTGACTGAAGAGCAGGAAGTGTGATTTAGGATGTGGTCTGATGGCGTGCCTCATGTCTCTTTGGCTCTGCACCCAGGTCATGAAGCACGTGAACTTGGAGGTGTGTTAAAACGCTCCCTGAGCCTACAGGATTGGCAGCCTTTGGCAACCCCCAACCTTTTTTACTCGCCCTCAGGTAACACTTATCGCATTTTCAACCACTCCACGGATGTGGGCACACTGGAGCATGTTCGGTTAGACAGACACCATGGTAGGGAAAAAACAGACCATCCGCTGGCAGCTGCTATTGTGGAAAAAATGCCTTCCACCCTCTGGGCAGAGGGACCCACAGATGTAGGCCTGATTCAATGTTCCCCCATTACCTTTCAGTTGACCACCGACCAACCAATATGGAAGCCCCAATACCCTCACAAACCAGCAGCAGAATTAGGCATTAAAGATACAGTGGAAGGCCTCTGGAACTCAGGCGTTTTAGAGTCCGCAGATTCCTCTTCATGGAACACACCCATTTTGCCAGTGGAGAAAAAAGGGACAGGTAAATGGCGCATGGCACATGATTTACGGGCCATAAATGCAGCTTTGGCCAGCCCCACCGTTCCCGTGCCCAATCCTTATGTTGCTCTGACAAATCTTAACCCTGACCATTGCCGGTTTACCTGCATTGATTTGGCCAACACATTTTTCGGCCTTCCTTTAGCTGAGGAATGCAGGGACATTTTCGCATTTACCTATAAATTTCATAGGTATAGATACACTCGTTTGCCGCAGGGATTCGCGCTTTCTCCAGGAATCTTCAATCAGGTTCTGAAAGACTCTCTCCAAGATTGCCTATTACCACCAAACACCACTCTAATTCAGTACGTGGATGACATTCTCCTCGCAACACCCACTGTGGCTGAATGCCTTGAGGCAACAGCAATTGTCCTGTCGCATTTGGCCAAAAAAGGCTACAAGGTTAGCAAAGCCAAACTCCAAATCTGCAGATGCCAGGTTGACTTTCTGGGCAGAGTTGTTTCCCAACCTGGCACGGGGGTGTCTCCAGCTCACCAATCTGCAGTCTTGTCCCACCCAAAACCACTCCTGGTTAAGGACATGTTGTCTTTCCTAGGACTCACAGGGTATAGCAGATCTTTTGTGCCCGGCTACACCGACCTCACTGCACCCCTTAGAGATCTTGTCAAAAAACAGGGCATGAGAAACCTCACTGCCCTGCTTGATTGGACCAGAGAAGCTGAAGAAGCGTTCATTAACTTAAAAACCAGCCTCTCGCAAGCTGCACATTTGGCACACCCAGATTACACTTTGCCATTTCAGCTGGATGTTTCTGTAACAGCACACACAGCAATTGGTGTGCTGTTCCAGAAAAAAGGGGGGGTTAGGACAGTCCTCTTGTATATAAATGTAATGTTGGACAACGTGGAACAAAGATATCATGAGTGCACCCGACACGCAGCAGGGATGGCTAAAATAATCAAAGAAAATAGCTCACATAGTGATGGGACATCCTCTTAATATATTGACATCACATGGTGTGGTGGCCTTTGTGAACTCTCAGGCTTTCACACTCTCACCATTGAAACAACAGAGGCTGAGTAAGGTGCTGGAGGCCCCAAACATCACATACACACATGAAGGAATAAACATGGCAGATAGAATAACTACCGGTACACTACATGTCTCCGCAGAAAAAGTGGAGTTCAATGAAAAAATCAGACCAGATCTACAAAGTACATCCCCAACAGACGCCTGAAACCTGTACACAGACGGGTGCTGCTTCAGACATGACACAGAAGGACTTAAGGCAGCATACGCGGTGGTGGAAGACACAGGGACAGATTTTGTCACAGTACAGGCAGAGGAACTGACAGACGCACAATCAGCGCAGAGAGCAGAAGTTTTGGCAGTAATAGATGCTCTGGAACTAGGTGCAGGACAGAAGGTTAACATTTACACAGATTCTGCATATGCCATAGGAGCGGTGCATGTAGAACTCAAACAGTGGCTGAGGACAGGATTCAGAACTGCAGGACAGAAACCCATTAAACATGAACAGGAAATGAGAAAGTTGGCTGAAGCTCCCTCAAGAAGTAGCCGTCATTAAATGCAAAGGACATGACAGCAGTAACACCAGAATAGCACAAGGGAACCACGCAGCTGACCAGGCAGCTAAACAGTGTGCAGGATATCAGCCCAGGCACATAATGCTGTGTTCAGAAGCAGGGTGGACACCAGAACCCACCCTGGAAGAAGTAATGAAATTACAAAAGGGGGCCTCTCCTGAGGAAAAATCTGTTTGGAAGGCCCGAGGGGGCTCAGAGGATCAGAGTGGTCTCTGGAGAAGCCCTGACGGACGTCCCATCTTGCCACCGGGTCTTACTAAAGTAGCCCTAGAAGAAGCACACAGAGTAGGACATGTGGGAACAACGCAAATGTTGAAAAATCTCGAACACTGGTGGCATCCCTTTTTGAAACAAATGGCAGTCCATTGGATTAATTCATGTGAGATGTGCAGGCAGTTCAATGTTAGACCAACCTTGAAGCCAGCACCTGGAAAGTTCCCAGTAGACCCAATAGCAGGAAAAGAGGTTATCATTGATTATACAGACATGATTGAGAGAGTAAATGGGTTCCGATATCTGTTGGTGTGTGTGGATGCATTTACTGGATGGCCAGAGGCATGGCTTACAAAAAAGGAAGACAGCAAATCTGTGATGAAGTGTTTGATAAATCATTATATCCCTAGACACGGTTTTCCAGCTAAAATAAGGTCTGACAACGGAACACATTTCAAAAATGAGGAACTCAAGGAAGTGGAAAAATTCCTGGGTCCCAGGACAGACCACTCTTTTATGTAGCGGTATTATGGAATCAGAGTTTGAAACATTCTTTCTGGGGTACCAGCCAGGTCTCTCTCCTGACATATTTATTCTGCAATCCAAAACCCCGCACAAGGGAAAAAAAACAGAGACATGCTCATCACCCGAAACATTGATGGAGAATCACCCAACAACCACAATTTAATTGTCCCCATCAAAAAAACAACAAAAATCAATAATAGTCTATACAATAAGAATTAACTCAGTTCAGTCAATTTCAGTTCAAACAAAAATAAGCCAGTCCAGGCTTTTCCTCTCGCCAGTTCAATCCATCCAAAAAACTCATAGAAGAAAATACTCCATTTCGTGTTTTTTATACACGCATAAGGAAGCAAAACAAACACTGTGCTCGGCGGCACATAAAGTTAGACAACCTGTATCAGCATCTATAAGCTGACAGGTTGTTTTGTCACTCATGGTACTGGCGTTTTGAAACACTCGATCCAAATGGTGAGCTTCTGATGTGAGCCAGATGAACTCTCATGTAATCCAAGATCTGCTTCTGTTATCTCATGAACTGTCAATGCCACACACTCCACTGCCACGCATCAGTTCTCCCAGCGGCGTTCCAACCGGAAAACAACGCTTTTTGCACCGGAGGACGCACGTCATCAAAAAAGAAATGGGCGTGGAGCTGAACAAAATGCGTGTCCAATCAGGCCGCCCCACTCCCCCTCCCCTGAAGAAAGCCGAAACCTGAGAAGGCGCTAAATCATATCATCCACTTGAAAATCCAGGAAATTCTTCCTCATCGCTGTCCTCTTCAAAAATCTTTAAGAGTTCATTTTTCTGCTCTCTGTCGTTTTCGTCAGCAGTATTATAAAATGGTTTAATTTGTGTCACATTTATTACACGAAGATCCTCCCCAGTGTCTTCCATGACGACTTCATAGTTTACTGTGTACCATCCACAGTCACAGGGGAAGGTTGAAAGAATGAATCAAACCCTTAAAACCAAATTGGCTAAAATCTGTGCACAGACCAAAATGAATTGGGTTACTGCCTTACCATTATCTCTGATGTCTGTACGGAGCTCTATAAATCAGAAACATGGTTTGACCCCACATGAGCAGCAAACAAGGAGGCCATTTCCAGGCCCACAAACAAGGTTACCGTTTCTCACTGAGTGTGAACAATCTATGTCTCATCGTGATTATTACAGATCTCTCCACAGTCTTGTCACAACTTTCTCCAAACAGATCCCAGCAGAATCAGAGACCAGGGTCGGAACCACCACCTCGGAAGCCGAGTGGGTCCTCCTGAAAGTCATCAAAAGAAAGTGGTCAGAGCCAAGGTGGACCGGTCCATTTCAGGTCACAGAGAGGACAACCCATGCAGTCAGGCTGAAGGGCAAAGGCGCTACTTGGTATCACTGGAGCCAGTGTGCAGGAGCAGAACCACCTCAACAATCCCTTTCTCAGGTCCAGGAAGATCTGAGCGAAAACACTAGAAAAGACAATCTCACTTCTCTCACCCAAGAAGGGGCAGAATAATCCCCAGGTGAGAGAAATTAGCCCAGGGTCAGTCTGCCCTGAGAGCTGAAGACAGAAGAAGAACAGCAGAAGAAGAGGTGGAAGTGATTGAGTTTCCCTCTCACTAGGAGTGGTAGAGCTTCCCTCCCACCCCAGAAGACACTGTTCAGCGAACATTTTATATTTTATACTACATTTTGATTTTTGTATCTTTTTTCAGGTTATGATTTAACTTTATATGTTTATGTTTTAAGTTTCATAAGTTTTAAGAAAAATGAGTACCCAAAGCAAGGGGACTAGACTCTATGAGTTTCATCATAGGTGGAGTGTTACTCTCAGTATTCATTGTCACGTTTATTCTATGGTATTTTTGTGAACTTCCATTCCAGACATGTCCAAAAGGTCTAGGGTAACTCCATCCAAGGACGTATGCGTTAAATATAATGGGAGATTAGAACTAAATTACATGTTAGGGGCAACTACTACTTTTCAGTTTGACCTGTGTGAAGTCATAGATTGCGGGCCAAATCCGACGGCCTGGAAGGGATATGATGTATATTTATGTGGTAGCCCCGTAATACAGGCTGCTAGTATTGAGGGGCGACCTGCGTGCACTTTCATGGCTTGTCACAATATGTGTGAAGGGTGGGCACATGTTGTGGCCTACACTGGCAGATGGACTCCAGCCTACTCCTACGGTTATCCGGATACAGCCAAACAAATTAGTCTAGTAAGGAATGCATTATCACATAACACGCCTGGAGGGGTGAATCCTTTACTTTTGTCCATGAAGTCATTGTCGCGTGGCTTACATGCACACTCGCATTTTGGGAGCAAGGTAATTTATTTAACTTTGGAATTAGAGGTACCAGTTAATAATAAAAGTTAACTTGAATAAAGAAACTTATCAGGTGGAGGCCACCAGGGCACCACCGGTCCCACAAGGAGGGGTAGTAAAAGTAGACTACTCCACCTTGCTATGGTTATGAAGAGGATAATCTTTGGTTGCAGTAGATGGCCCAAACTGCGAAGGAACAAAGTAGGTCTGACTGCATTGCATGTGCATCTGCAAGACCACACTTAACCACTGATCCAGCCCCTTTATATCCCGAAGATGCTTGGGGGTACAGTTGCATGTTACAACTAACTAAAGAAGTCACCCCACCCAACTGTACCATGCTAGCTGGCATCTTTCCAATCATCCCAAACAATACCAAGACAGGACATTTCACTCCCCAGAGGCTGAATGGGACATATTCTTGTTTCAATTTCACCTCAAACACCCCAAAGGTGAATGTAGGACAAATTCCCTCGGACTGGTGTAATACCACCACATCTGGGAAAGTGATAGGACTTTGAGCACGATCAGGATTATATTATTACTGCGGAGGATATAGACTTTTCACTAATATACCAAATAACACCATTTGCACATACCAGGAGTATGTGCAATGGTCAGGTTGCAGGCCCCATTGATTTTAATTGGCCCTAATATTACCTCTGTGACATATCAACAGGATAAGGCACTGGCACTCACTCGTATGAGTAGAAGACATATTGTGAAAAGAAGCGCTTCAACCACTTTTGACCTGAGTCAGGGTTCCCCCACCTATATAAATGCTGTTGGAGTTCCGCGAGGAGTCCCAAATGAGTATAAACTTGCAGACCAAATATCAGCTGGATTTGAAAACATCTCTATTATAGCTGCCTTGTTCCCAGTAATGCCTAACAAAAACGTAGACCGCATTAATTATATTCATTATAATGTTCTGCGTCTGGCAAATCTAACCCGAGACGCTGTAGAAGGTTTATCTGAACAATAGGCCCCAACTTCCCTCATGGCAGTACAAAATAGGATGGCATTGGATATGTTGTTAGCTGAAAAAGGGGGCGTGTGTGCCATGTTTGGAGATATGTGTTGTACTTTTATTCCCAATAACACTGCACCGGATGGTTCAGTGTCAAAGGCTTTAGAGGGACTTAAGACCCTCTCCGCCACCATGCATGAACATTCTGGAATTGATAATCCCCTGGAGAAGTGGATGACAGGCATATTTGGACACTGGAAGGCTTTGATAATGTCTTTGATGATTTCTATTGCAGTATTTGTAGCTATAACGGTGACCTGGGGATGTTGTTGTGTGCCATGCATTCGTTATCTGATGGTGCGCCTCATCACCTCCGCAATTGAGCAAAGGGATCCAAAGATAACGATGCCACTGTTGCAAATTGACCATAACCAGGATGAGTGTGAATTCATGGACGCATAATAAGATGGATGCATGTTTTCTTAATGATTTTCTCGTTTTACAGGTGGTACAGTAATATTTTTACTTATTTCTACTTATTATTAGAAGGACATTTTAGATTGTGAACTCTTTTTGAGAGTTCAAAAGGGGGTGCTGTAGAATATAAACTATCTATGTGTGTAACTGGAATGTGCAGATAGATGAAAGGGAGTAAAGGGTAGAGAGAGTGCAAGGTCGTAAATTGGTGAAGGACTGGGAAGGCTGGAGACAAGACTAGATAAGTTTGCTGGAAGAAATAACAAGAAGCACTCCTTATTTGGACATAAGAAACTGTTATGCTATACATGAGTGACATGATATATGTATATGTTGAACACACGCCTGAGACTTAATAAAACCAGCTGGAAGCAGAGAGAGACCAGAGTTGGGCTCACAGGTGTTTGGCTGGGGCCTATCTCTCACTCTGCGCAGAGGCGAACATAAGCTGATTGTACTTTGTGTTTATTTCACTCTTTTGAAACCTGTGCCCAAATCAACGGACCCGGGGAAGCAGAGACGGCTTCAACAAGCTGTTCATTCAAAAAGGAGCCAGCGGCTTTTAAATTTTTCTTATGGAAAAATTAGAGAGCTATCGAAACTCAAGACCCCCTCTCGGTGGTGGCTTTGGTGCTCTTTACGAGAGCAAACAGGAACCATCGAAACCTAAACCGAGGATGCACATTTATCTCTGCATGTTTTACTCACAAGGAAGTAAGTGGCTTTTTGAATCTTTAAAGTTCAAGGAGCTATCGAAATCTTATACTTCCCCCTTGGCGGCGCTTTCGAATTCCGTTAAGCGGAACTCAGGACCCGTTCAAACCTTAGCCAAGTATTAGCGTGCCTCATTCAGGGAGGTAGCTTTTATATTGTGTGCAAGGGAAAACTATCTTCCCTTGCATACAATAAAGCAACTCAAAACCTACACCCTTAGATTTTAGCTGTCTTTTAGAAAATTGTACATTTCTTTCCGGACTGTCACCGTTAAAATCGCACAGCTTATTAACACGTCTTATCACTTATTAATGTGTACGCAACAATTATTCTGAAACATTTCTCTGCCTCCAAGAATTACAAAAACAGCTCACTCAGAATTAAAAAAACAGGAAAAACACTGGAGATTTTTAATAGGAATCTCCTTACCTGTTGCAGCTGTGATGTGTTGTCCTTCCGTGGCAACCCTATCCTACCTAAAAGTGGTTTTCGCTTCCGGGACGCGGGCGGACACACCAATTTGTCTGGGCTACCGCACCCTGCTGGCGGTCAGACGCCTCAGAGTCCCTCCGCTACTTGGTCCCCATGAAGCGATAACACACTCTATCTAAAGACTCTTAAAGGAATGACTCTCAAACAGTTTCTAACTTTTAGCTCTTTTTAATCTAAGTTAAGGCAGAGGAATGATTACAAAGATAAGCGCTGAGGCTCCCGTCTCAGACCGTCACAGTCTGTTAGAGCATGACGAAGAGCCTCGATAGAAGGTCACATGTAGCTTTATATCTGGCACTCTAATGCAATGGATGTTTCCTCCCTCAGTGGTTATCAGTAGACTATGTGTCACCATTGTGTTATCCATCTGTTAGATTGTGTAGTAGCAGGTGTCCATACTTAATCTAACTGTGCTGTAGTTTTCTAATTAACCCAGTTATACCAACTGCTCCACTATCAAACCCAGTGCCCCAGCTTCAGGTCATTTATGACAACCCTTGGGCCATTTATCCTTGCACTGTATGTCTATGAGCATTCTTATCCTATTGTAACAAAAGGGAAACATTAGAACTTATATTTTATTTCACTATAGTATAAATGCGAAAAACAGCTGTGGAGCATATTAATAAAGGTTATTCCTAATAGCGGCAAACCAATAGATTACGGCCCCACCATCTGAGCAAGTCAATACATAAAGCGTTAGCTGTAACACAACGCTATATAAGCCTTTGTTTATGGGGGAGTTGGCAGCCTAGGCATGCTAGCCCTTTACCTTTCAGCCATACAACACACACAAAGGACAGATCGGTACTGGTAAACCGCAAATGCAGCAGAGGACGGGCTAAACCGGACATCATAGCACAGTTTACATTAATGGCCACTATTAAATCCGACTAAAACAATAAAAAACAGCTACGCTTACCAGAGAACAGTTAGCAGCTGCAACGCCAGGAGCAGGCAAACGTCATGAAGCAAAGTGCCTCATGACAGGTAGAGACATACTTATATCCTAGCACTGAAATTGGATGTCTTAAAGTGGTACCATACCAGTTATGCTGCTACATATGTTTCAACATCAGTTACAACATACAGTACAGACCAAAAGTTTGGACACGCCTTCTCATTCAAAGAGTTGTCTTTATTTCCATGACTATGAATATTGTAGCTTCAAACTGAAGGCATCAAAACCATGAATTAACACATGTGGAATTATATACTGAACAAAAAAGTGTGAAACAACTGAAAATATGTCTTATATTCTAGGTTCTTCAAAGTAGCCACCTTTTGCTTTGATTACAGCTTCACACACTCTTGGCATTTTGTTGATGAGCTTCAAGAGGGTAGTCACCTGAAATGGTTTTCAATTCACAGGTGTGCCCTGTCAGGTTTAATAAGTGGGATTTCAAGCCTTATAAATGGGGTTGGGACCATCAGTAGTGTTGTGCAGGAGGTGGATACAGTACACAGCTGATAGTCCTACTGAATAGACTGTTAGAATTTGTATTATGGCAAGAAAAAAGCAGCTAAGTAAAGAAAAACGAGTGGCCATCATTACTTTAAGAAATTAAGCATCCCAAAGTCCAGTCGCAAAAACCATCAAGCGCTACAAAGACACTGTCTCACATGAGGACCGCCCCAGGAAAGGAAGACCAAGAGTCACCTCTGCTGCGGAATAAGTTCATCCGAGTCACTAGCCTCAGAAATCGCAGGTTAATTGCAGCTCAGATTAGAGAACAGGTCAATGCCACACAGAGTTCTAGCAGCAGACACATCTCTAGAACAGCTGCTAAGAGGAGACTGTGTGAATCAGGCCCGTACTCGTACTCGTACTCGTCGTCTTCCGCTTATCCGGGATCGGGTCGCGGGGGCAGCAGACTCAGCAGAGACGCCCAGACATCCCTCTCTCCAGACACCTCCTCCAGGGGGAGCCCAAGGCGTTCCTAGGCCAGCCGAGAGACATAGTCCCTCCAGCGTGTCCTGGGCCATCCCCTGGGCATCCTCCCGGTGGGACGTGCCTGGAACACCTCCCGAGGAAGGCGTCCAGGAGGCATCCAGAATAGATGCCCGAGCCACCTCAACTGGCTCCTCCCGATGTGGAGGAGCAGCGGCTCTACTCCGAGCCCCTCCCGGATGGCCGAGCTCCTCAACCTATCTCTAAGGGAGTGCCCGGCCACCCTACGGTCAGCCGCTTGTATCCGGGATCTCGTTCTTTCGGTCATGACCCAAAGTTCATGGCCATAGGTGAGGGTAGGAACGTAGACCAACCGGTAAATTGAGAGCTTTGCTTTTCGGCTCAGCTCTCTCTTCACCACAATGGACCGGCACAGCGCCCCCATTACTGTGGCAGCCGCACCGATCCGTCCGTCGATCTCCCGCTCCATTCTTCCCTCACTTGTGAACAAGACCCCGAGATACTTAAACTCCTCCACTTGAGGCAGGAACTCCCCTCCAACCTGAAGAGGACAAGCCACCCTTTTCCGGTGAAGTACCATGGCCTCGGACTTGGAGGAGCTGATCCTCATCCCAGCCGCTTCACACTCGGCTGCGAACCGCCACAGCACATGCTGTAGGTCTTGGCTAGAGGGGGCCAGCAGGACCACGTCATCCGCAAAAAGAAGAGACAAAATCCACTGGTCCCCAAACCAGACCCCATCCGGCCCTTGGCTGCGTCTAGAAATCCTGTCCATAAAAGTTATGAACAGGACCGGTGACAAAGGGCAGCCCTGCCGGAGTCCAACATGCACCGGGAACAGGTCCGACTTAGTGCCGGCAATGCGGACCAAACTCCTGCTCCGCTCGTACAGGGACCGGATGGCCCCTAATAAAGGGCCCCCGATTCCATACTCCTGGAGCACCCCCCACAGGGCATCATGAGGGACACAGTTGAATGCCTTCTCCAGGTCCACAAAACACATGTGAGTTGGGCAAACTCCCTTGAACCTTCGAGCACCCTGTAGAGGGTATAGAGCTGGTCCAGTGTTCCACGGCCGGGACGAAAACCACACTGCTCCTCTTGAAGCCGAGGTTCGACTATTGGTCGGACTCTCCTCTCCAATACCCTGGCATAGGCCTTACCAGGGAGGCTGAGGAGTGTGATCCCCCTGTAGTTGGAACACACCCTCCGGTCCCCCTTCTTATGAAGGGGGGCCCTCTTATGAAGGGGAACCATCACCCCAGTCTGCCAATCCAAAGGCACTGTCCCCGACCGCTGCGCAATGTTGAAGAGGCGTGTCAACCATGACATCCAGAGACTTGAGGTACTCGGGGCGGATCTCATCCACCCCCGAAGCCTTGCCACCGCGGAGCTTTTTAACCACCTCGGTGACTTCAGCCTGGGTGATGAAAGAGTCCAACCTCGAGTCCCCAGCCTCTGTTTCCACCACGGAATGTGTGATGGCAGGATTGAGGAGATCCTCGAAGTACTCCTTCCACCGCCCGATAATGTCCTCAGTCAAGGTCAGCAGTCTCCAACCCCCACTATAAACAGTGTTGGCGAAGCACTGCTTCCCCCTCCTGAGGCACCAGACGGTTTGCCAGAATCGCTTCAAGTCCAACAGGTAGTCCTTCTCCATGGCCTCACCAAACTCCTCCTAGGCCCTAGTTTTTGCCTCTGCCACAGCCCGGGCCGCAGCACGCTTGGCCTCACGGTACCCGTCAGCCGCCTCAGGAGTCCCACAAGCCAACCACAGCCAATAGGACTCCTTCTTCAGCTTGACAGCATCCCTTACTGCCACCGGGTTCTGGGATTGCCGCCGCGACAGGCACCGCAGACCTTACGGCCGCAGCTACGGGCAGCAGCATCGACAATAGATGCGGAGAACATGGTCCACTCGGACTCTATGTCTCCAACATCCCCCGGGATCTGGTCGAAGCTCTCCCGGAGGTGGGAGTTGTATACATCCCTGGCCAAGGGTTCCGCCAGGCGTTCCCAGCAGACCCTCACTATGCGCTTGGGCCTGCCAAGTCTGTCTGGCTTTCTCCTCCTCCAGCGGATCCAACTCACCATCAGGTGGTGATCAGTGGACAGCTCATCCCCTCTCTTCACCCAAGTGTCCAAAACATGCGGCCGAAAGTCTGATGATACGACAACAAAGTCGATCATTGACCTCCTGCCTAGGGTGTCCTGGTGCCAAGTGCACTGATGGACACCCTTATGTTTGAACATGGTGTTCGTTATGGACAATCCGTGACTAGCACAGAAGTCCAATAACAAAACACCACTCGGATTCAGATCAGGGAGGCCATTCCTCCTGATCACGCCTCTCCAGGTGTCACTGTCGTTCCCCACGTGGGCGTTGAAGTCCCCCAGCAGAATAATGGAGTCCCCAGGAGGGGCACTATCCAGCACCCCGACAGGGACGCCAAGAAGGCCAGGTTCTCTGCACTACCACTCGGCCCGTAGGCTGAAATGATAGTCAGAGACCTCTCCCCAACCCGAAGGCGCAGGGATACGACCCTCTCATCAACTGGGGTAAACCCCAACACAAGACGGCTGAGTTGGGGGGCAACAAGCAGACCCACACCAGCCCGCCGCCTCTCCCCGTGGGCCACTCCAGAGTAGAAGAGAGTCCAACCCCTCTCAAGGAGATGGGTTCCAGAGCCCACGCTGTGCGTGGAGGCGAGCCCGACTATTTCTAGTCGATATCTCTCGACCTCCCGCACAAGCTCAGGCTCCTTCCCCCCCAGCGAGGTGACATTCCATGTCCCTAAAGCCAGCCTAAGCATCCGGGGATCGGGCCGCTGAGGTCTCCACCTTCGTCCGCCACCCAATCCTCTTTGCACCGGTCTCTCACGGTTCCCCCTGGAGGTGGTGGGCCCACTGGGGGATGGCCTCGCGTCTCTCGTTCGGGCTTGGCCCGGCCGGGTCCCGCGAGGAGCAACCCAGCCACCAGGCGCTCTCTGATGAGTCCTGACCCCAGGCCTGGCCCCAGGGTGGGACCCCGGCTCCGCCGTACCGGGCGACGTTACGTGCCTCGATATTTTGGTTCTCATGAGGGATTCTTGAACCACTCCTTCACTTGAATCAGGCCTTCATGGTAAAATAGCTGCTAGGAAACCACTGCTGAGGACAGGCAACAAGCAGAAGAGAGTTCTTTGGGCTAAAGAACACAAGGAATGGACGTTAGACCAGTGGAAATCTGTGCTTTGGTCTGATGAGTCCGAGTTTGAGATCTGTGGTTCCAACCACTGTGTCTTTGTGCGGGTGAACGGATGGACTCTACATGCCTGGTTCCTACCGTGAAGCATGGAGGATGAGGTGAGATGGTGTGGGGGTGCTTTGCTGGTGACACTGTTGGGGATTTATTCAAAATTGAAGGCATACTGAACCAGCATGGCTACCACAGCATCTTGCAGCGGCAAGCTATTCCATCCGGTTTGCGTTTAGTTGGACCATCATTTATTTTTCAACAGGACAATGACTCCAAACACCTCCAGGCTGTGTAAGGGCTATTTGACCAAGAAGGAGAGTGATGGGATGCTGCGCCAGATGACCTGGCCTCCACAGTCACCGGACCTGAACCCAATCGAGATAGTTTGGGGTGAGCTGGACTGCAGAGTGAAGGCAAAAGGGCCAACAAGTGATAAGCATCTTTGTGAACTCCTTCAAGACTGTTTGAAAACCATTTCAGGTGACTGCCTCTTGAAGCTCATCAACAGAATGCCAAGAGTGTTGGTAGCAGTAATCAAAGCAAAAGGTGGCTACTTTGAAGAACCTAGAATTTAAGACATATTTTCAGCTGTTTCACACTTTTTTGTTCAGTATATAATTCCACATGTGTTAATTCATAGTTTTGATGCCTTCAGTTAGAAGCTACAATATTCATAGTCATGAAAATAAAGAAAACTCTTTGAATGAGAAGGTGTGTCCAAACTTTTGGTCTGTACTGTAAATAGGGTTTTACGTTTTCAGTGGAAAATATTAAAATAATGTCTTTTACACTGAAAAGAGTTGATGAAAAAATCAATTTGAAATTATATGATCAGGAGTTGGAAAGTGTTAAAAAATGTAAGTTTCTTGGGTTGTGGTTTGATGAAAGAATGACATGGGGTGTACACATTAAGAAAATATTAGATACATGTAGGAAGGTGTTAAATATAATGAGGTGTTGTAACCAAGTGGGGGAGCTGATAGTGTGATGGAAATTCTTGCAGTAAGTGTTCCAAAGTGTATGACCTTTAGGTTACCTCACTCCTCAGAACATCTGTGTTAGAGGAGGAGGCTGTAAAAGCCATTATCAGCAGTTTACTGGTTAAAACCCATCATTTAGGGTGATATCTTAGGAAGTGCAGATGGGTTCCTAGATAACTTTGTCACCTCTGAACCCGAGAAGGGTCTGGGATCATAAAACACAGACTCTTTGAAGTTGAGATGACACTGTCATGTTTGGTATAAATACTGTGTGTAAATGGTGTTCGTGGCTCTGCTTCACTGACTAACCTCAGTGACAGGGTCTTCAAATGCTTAATGCCTTTGAATAAAACTTATAAAGACAAAGTCCGGATTTTCTCTTGTTGTGAGTCAACTTCTATCCACTTTGATAAGAAAATTCCTCTACAATAGAAAGGCATTGAAAGCCATTTATACTGGATTAATTATGTGAGGCTTGGATTATGGGTGCATAGTATATAATTCAGCAGCAGATACAAATCTCCAAAAGCTAAATTATATTCAATATCAAGCTTTAAGAATATGTACAGGTGCTTTTAAAACATCTTCAATAGCAGCATTACAAGTTGAAATGGGAGAAATGCCTCTTAAATTTAGAAGGGACCAGTTATCTTTGAATTATTGGACAAATTTACAAGGACAAAGAAATGACCATCCAACATTAAAAGTGCTTACAACAGGTTGGGAAAAGAAAAAAAGAAAAAGCTTTGGATGGATAATAAATTCTAAAGCTAATGAAATTCATTTAGATAAATTAGATATAGGTCAGACAGTTCAATTACCTACAGTACCACCTTGGATACTTCCTGATGCAAAAATTTATTTTTTATTATTAGAAAAGAAGAACAAAAATAAGTTTTTTTATTATGAATAAATAAAATAAATAAATAAATACATAAACCAGTATTATAACTGTGTACATATATATGTAACAGGGTTTTATTTTAACATCACTATTGATGTGAAGTTTGTCAAAATTGGTTTATTTATTCTTCAAATTCATTTTATTTAATCAACAACTTGTTTTTTTCTTGACTTTTATTGCTATATACATTTTTTATGTTACTCTTGTCAGTTGGTGGTTACCATAACAACCAGTAACAGTCAGCTCTTCCCTTTTCTGTTGCTGTCTGTTACTGTGGTATGTATTAGGATCAGCTCTGTGTTTTCTTAACAAATATGATTTTTTAACATATATTTTAGATTAATTTAATTATATACATTTTTTCATATTCGATTTTGCCATATTTTGTAAATGTTTTAAACTGTTATTGTAATTCATGTTGTGTATTTCAGCTGTGTTTAATGTTACAACTGTTAATTGTTTTATCAACTGTTCATTTGATTACTCTGTAGTTTGTCTAGAGTTATTTATTGTATTTTATTTAATGTATAGGGGCAGAAGCTGCTGGAGCTGCTAACCGCCAACTTATTTATTTGTCTCTTGTTAGGTATGTTTTACTTTTTGATACAAAGTAACAATTCAGTTGCCAATTGTACGATAGTCTTTGAATGTTAAATATTTGTGTGTACTCTGTTTCTTTTACCACAATATATGTATTCATTGCTAACTGTGTTAAATATAATGTAGAAAATTTATGTAAGTTTATGTTCAAATCACTATACGATCAGTCAGCTCTTGCCCTTTTCTGTTGCTGTCTGTTACTATGGGGCAGAAGCTGCTGGAGCTGCTAACCACCAACTTGTTTATTTGTCTCTTGTTAGAATAAATACAGAGAACCAGAATGTGTCTGTCGTGAAGTCAACCTGCTGGATGAGAACGAACAAGATGGGTTACATCTATACTGATACATCAAAAAATACTGAAAATAGGATAGGAATAGCTTTTATTGTACCACAATTTAATATTAAAGTAGGAAAAAGGTATCGGTTTATACAGGATAAATGCTTGCTTTACTTCTAGCAGTTCAGTGGGTGGAAGAGGTTAAACTATTAAAATCAATTATCTGTTCAGACTCTAGTGCATCATTAGCCAGTTTGCAACATAGTCAATCAGATAGTTGACCAGATATATTAATTGAAATACAATAAACACTTTATACAATCATTATGATTCTATAAAAGGTTCCAGCACATCACGGCATTAAGGGGAATGAAATGGCAGATAATATGGCTAAGAAGAGCACCAAAAGGATAATGGTTGACATTAATGTTAGGTTTAGTGTAAAAGAAATAAAGGGTATAATAAAACAAAAAGTGGAAGAGAGGTGGCAGAGGTTATGGGAAGAAGAAAGGAAAGGACGCTGTTTTTATAAAATACAAAGGAAAATTGGAGAAATGAGAACAGAAAAAAACAGGAGAGAAGAGACAATTATATCACGTCTTAGAATTAGACATACTGGATTGAACAGAACCTTATTTATAAAAGTAAAAGATCAAACAGGGAAATGTGAGTGCGGGGAAGATGAGACAATAGAACATGTTATTTTGCATTGTAGGAAATATCAGGTCTAGAGGAATAAGTTGGTTAGGAATCTTAGTGATATGAAAATGAAATTAGACATTGTTGATTTATTGCAAAAGATTCAGAACACAGAGGATATCAAGTTATATTTTATTTTTTAAAACAGTGTAAGTTGTATAATAGGATTTAGTGTATGAAGGGGTTTGTATAAGTATGTATAGATGTCATGTGGTTCACACTCCTTACCAGTTGGTGGCGGTAATGCTTCCTTCAGTTGTTCGCCAACCGCCATTATAAGAAGAAGAAGAAGAAGAAGAAGAAGAAGAAGAGGAGGAGGAGGAGGAGGAGGAGGACTCGTTTGTCATCGGTCACGTGGTTTACCGCAAGACAACACAAGCATTGAACCTTTTTACTCTGTAAACTCCTCGAAGCTTTGCTTCAAATGTTCCATCTCTAGAGTTTGGATCGAAGCCGAGTTATAACTACTCAGTAACTGTTAAAGGATCTTTTGAAGAGAAGCTAACAACAAAGATGTGGAGACAGCAGCTCAAACGGTGGCAGAGTGCAGCAGTGGGAGAGATTTCCCAAACAGCTAAAGAGGACAAAGAAGATCAGCAGCGTCTCAACATCCTGGAGGCTGATTTCAACCCTAAAGTTCTGCTGCACAGATTAGGTTTGTATGTTTTCATGTCAGTTACAGTTTAGGAACATTTTAGGTGACTAATGGATTAGCTTCTTAAAGTCCAAATGTTCACCATAGACTTAAAACGTAAACGCTTCGTTACTCGGTGGGAACGACCCACGTCCGCCATTTTGAGTGGTTTGTTGTCCTTCGACACCGATACAAGTTTGTTTAGAAACTAATTAATAGGGCTGCACGATATTAGAGAAACCTGTGATGTGTGATAACAGTGTCTAATAGTGTGATGACGATATGACTTGTAATATATGAACAAATACTTACAGAGCATCAGGAAAGTATTCACAGCGCTTCATATTTTGTAAAGTTACAGCCTTTTTACAAATTGTATTAATATCTATCCACCAAATTTCTACACGTACTCTGTATCTGTTTGTAGAAATTTGAGGCAATAGATTAATACAAATTTGAATGAGGCTGTAACATAACAAAATGTGATGCGCTGTGAATACTTTCCTGATGCAGTGTTTGTCTTTCTGCTCTGGGTTCATAGAAATATATCACTTAAATATATAATTTCCATTCCAACACGTCAGTTCATCACACTCTATATAACACTGACTCTTAAAGGAACAACTCTTAAACTGTTTCTATCTTTTAGAACATTTAATCTGAATTAGGCAGAAGAATGATTACAGAGATCAGCGCTGAGGCTCCCGAAAGAAGGTCACATGTAGTTTTATATCTGGTTCTCCAATGCAATGGATGTCCACTCCCTCAGTGTTTATCAGTAGACTATGTGTCACCATTGTGGTGTCTATCTGGTAGGTTGTGTAGTAGTGGGTGTCCATCCTTAATCTAAGTGTTGCTGCAGCTTTCTAATCAAACCCAGTTCCAGTCGGCTCCACCGTCAAAAACCCAGTCCACTAAGCCTCAGGTCATTCATAACAAACTTTGGGCCATTTCCTTGTAACGTGTTGATGAACTTCCTTATCCTACTCTAACAAAAGGGAAACATTAGAACTTAAGCTTTATATTATTATAGTATAAGTGTGAGAAACAGCTATGAGTCATATTAATAAAGGTTATCCTTACAAAAAAATGCAACCAGACATAACGGCTGTATTAGCATTGAAACAACAGACTGCATGATATAATTTCTTAATGACTTCAAAACATCGTCCCCATAAACATTTTCTGATGTTCTAAATACAGAGAAACACCACTTAATATCAGGGTTTTTTTCAAATAAATAAATAAAAACTTAAAATACATTGAAGAACTTTAAATAAAAGTTAACATAACTTAAATTCAACTGCAAATCTTCCCATTGCAGTTGTTCAACATTTTCTCTACTCGCCAAGTAGTTATAATGGTGCGTTCACACCGAACATGTTATCCCTATGTAGAGGCGCGTTCAGGAGCGGGGCGGTGCGAAGGACACGGAGGGCGCGGCGTGGAAGGCCCGCCAAGTGAAGCGTCAACCAATCAGGGACTGGATGTGGCTGTGACGTAGGGTGAAGGACCAAAGCGGAGAACAAGCGGTTGTCAGTGAAGATGAAGGACCAGATCATAGTGGCGGTGTGCGGCAAGCCAGAGTTGTATGATTCAACTAATTACTTTTACCGAGACAAGTACAGAAAGGACCTGGCCTGGTTATGTTTAGGCACAAATATCTTATATTTACGAGATGTGGACATTAAAAATCGGCTGTTTTTTTTTTTTTACTGAGCTGAGATTTATTTACTCACCGAAGACAGATGGACAGGCGTTCAGCAGCGGGGATACAGCGCCGGTAGACCGCGGTGAAGTTAGTTTGAAGTTGGATGTTCAAGCTCCGCGGAGTTAGCGGCATCTAGCTCACGGTTGATCCGATTCAGGCACTCAGATTTTCCACGGTTGTTTGGTTCGGAAACTTATTGACGGTCCCTAGTGAACCACCGTGCGTCAGAAGAGGGAGCAACAGAGAGCAGCTAGCCAAAATCTGGGTGCCTGACTCGGATCTGCCTTGGGCTGGATGCCGCTGGCTCCGCGGAGCTTGAGTGTCCGGTGTCCAGCTTCGGGCTGGCTTCACTGCAGTCGCCGGTAGTTGGTGTCCTGGAGGCCGATTCATCTCCCAACGCGGGGCAGCAGATCTTCGAACTGGGTCCTGGATAGACAGAAGTACTGCTGAAATCGACCGGCATCCAGACGCAGCTCCTGGAGTAGGTGGTGGTACGCTCCGAACTGTTGCCGTCCTTGAAGAATAACGTGAACCCAGGGACGTTGACTTCCGCGGTGTTTTTCGGCTCTCCACAGGTAAAACACAGTGATTATCCGTGAAATCCATGTCCAGCATGTTCAGTTGAAACCACCAAGCATCAGATGGAAGCTCCTCCTATTTGATGACGCGGCGAAGCATTGCCGCTTGTTGCCAAATACCAACGCGGAGTTCACGCCGAATGTCAAGCAGGCAAAAGCACACAAATGAGGCAAAAACTTCGCAGAATCCGCGTTTGGTGTGAACGGGTGTTGTATTACTGGAGACAGGACTTTGCTAGGTCAAACTAGGAGAAGGTTAAGGTACTGGCCAAAAACGGTATGAGCAACAATGTAGGTAAACTCAAGAAACTCTTTTTAAAGTCTTAAGCGTGTGGTGAACTAAATTACAGTGTTATTTATTTATTGTGTTTTTCATCCTGAGTGAATATGTTTTATTAGGGCAGGTTCTTGGTAAAAAGAAAAACCCAACATGTTCACTTTGCAAGGTTTTATACAAGTCCTTCTCAAAATATTAGCATATTGTGATAAAGTTCATTATTTTCCATAATCTCATGATGAAAATTTTACATTCATATATTTTAGATTCATTGCACAGTAACTGAAATATTTCAGGTCTTTTATTGTCTTAATACGGATGATTTTGGCATACAGCTCATGAAAACCCAAAATTCCTATCTCACAAAATTAGCATATCATTAAAAGGGTCTCTAAACGAGCTATGAACCTCATCATCTGAATCAACGAGTTAACTCTAAACACCTGCAAAAGATTTCTGAGGCCTTTAAAACTCCCAGCCTGGTTCATCACTCAAAACCCCAATCATGGGTAAGACTGCCGACCTGACTGCTGTCCAGAAGGCCACTATTGACACCCTCAAGCAAGAGGGTAAGACACAGAAAGAAATTTCTGAACGAATAGGCTGTTCCCAGAGTGCTGTATCAAGGCACCTCAGTGGGAAGTCTGTGGGAAGGAAAAAGTGTGGCAGAAAACGCTGCACAACGAGAAGAGGTGACCAGACCCTGAGGAAGATTGTGGAGAAGGGCCAATTCCAGACCTTGGGGGACCTGCGGAAGCAGTGGACTGAGTCTGGAGTAGAAACATCCAGAGCCACCGTGCACAGGCTTGTGCAGGAAATGGGCTACAGGTGCCGCATTCCCCAGGTCAAGCCACTTTTGAACCAGAAACAGCGGCAGAAGCGCCTGACAGAGAAGCAGCACTGGACTGTTGCTCAGTGGTCCAAAGTACTTTTTTCAGATGAAAGCAAATTCTGCATGTCATTCGGAAATCAAGGTGCCAGAGTCTGGAGGAAGACTGGGGAGAAATGCCAGAAGTCCAGTGTCAAGTACCCACAGTCAGTGATGGTCTGGGGTGCCGTGTCAGCTGCTGGTGTTGGTCCACTGTGTTTTATCAAGGGCAGGGTCAATGCAGCTAGCTATCAGGAGATTTTGGAGCACTTCATGCTTCCATCTGCTGAAAAGCTTTATGGAGATGAAGATTTCATTTTTCAGCACGACCTGGCACCTGCTCACAGTGCCAAAACCACTGGTAAATGGTTTACTGACCATGGTATCACTGTGCTCAATTGGCCTGCCAACTCTCCTGACCTGAACCCCATAGAGAATCTGTGGGATATTGTGAAGAGAACGTTGAGAGACTCAAGACCCAACACTCTGGATGAGCTAAAGGCCGCTATCGAAGCATCCTGGGCCTCCATAAGACCTCAGCAGTGCCACAGGCTGATTGCCTCCATGCCACGCCGCATTGAAGCAGTCATTTCTGCCAAAGGATTCCCGACCAAGTATTGAGTGCATAACTGTACATGATTATTTGAAGGTTGGCGTTTTTTGTATTAAAAACACTTTTCTTTTATTGGTCGGATGAAATATGCTAATTTTGTGAGATAGGAATTTTGGGTTTTTATGAGCTGTTTGCCAAAATCATCCGTATTAAGACAATAAAAGACCTGAAATATTTCAGTTAGTGTGCAATGAATCTAAAATATATGAATGTTAAATTTTCATCATGACATTATGCAAAATAATGAACTTTATCACAATATGCTAATATTTTGAGAAGGACCTGTACATGTGTGCTGAGATGTTATTATATTTCCTGATGTACCAAAAAGTCTCTCTGAAGGTGAACTACTTGCAGGTATGCAGAGATACTTTCTCGCTATCTTGCTCAGCTGTGGGAAAGTAATTTGATGGAGTTCCCACCATGCCAAAGGGGTCTCCCTCACTGTCTATGGCAGGGGACAGCAAGTAACTGTTAAGCTAAGCTTCTACAGCTTGTGAAAGTTGCACAAAAGGTGAGGCAGGAAGTGGTGCTGTCTTGAAGAAACTGCCCAGTGATTTATTTGCCTTACACACATATACTCATATATATATACAGGTCCTTCTCAAAATATTAGCATATTGTGATAAAGTTCATTATTTTCCATAATGTAATGATGAAAATTTAACATTCATATATTTTACATTCATTGCACACTAACTGAAATATTTCAGGTCTTTTATTGTTTTAATACGGATGATTTTGGCATACAGCTCATGAAAACCCAAAATTCCTATCTCACAAAATTAGCATATCATTAAAAGGGTCTCTAAACGAGCTATGAACCTAATCATCTGAATCAACGAGTTAACTCTAAACACCTGCAAAAGATTCCTAAGGCCTTTAAAACTCCCAGCCTGGTTCATCACTCAAAACCCCAATCATGGGTAAGACTGCCGACCTGACTGCTGTCCAGAAGGCCACTATTGACACCCTCAAGCAAGAGGGTAAGACACAGAAATACATTTCTGAACGAATAGGCTGTTCCCAGAGTGCTGTATCAAGGCACCTCAGTGGGAAGTCTGTGGGAAGGAAAAAGTGTGGCAGAAAACGCTGCACAACGAGAAGAGGTGACCAGACCCTGAGGAAGATTGTGGAGAAGGGCCGATTCCAGACCTTGGGGGACCTGCGGAAGCAGTGGACTGAGTCTGGAGTAGAAACATCCAGAGCCACCGTGCACAGGCGTGTGCAGGAAATGGGATACAGGTGCTGCGTTCCCCAGACCTGGGCTACAGAGAAGCAGCACTGGACTGTTGCTCAGTGGTCCAAAGTACTTTTTTCGGATGAAAGCAAATTCTGCATGTCATTCGGAAATCAAGGTGCCAGAGTCTGGAGGACGACTGGGGAGAAGGAAATGCTAAAATGCCAGAAGTCCAGTGTCAAGTACCCACAGTCAGTGATGGTCTGGGGTGCCGTGTCAGCTGCTGGTGTTGGTCCACTGTGTTTTATCAAGGGCAGGGTCAATGCAGCTAGCTATCAGGAGATTTTGGAGCACTTCATGCTTCCATCTGCTGAAAAGCTTTATGGAGATGAAGATTTCATTTTTCAGCACGACCTGGCACCTGCTCACAGTGCCAAAACCACTGGTAAATGGTTTACTGACCATGGTATCACTGTGCTCAATTGGCCTGCCAACTCTCCTGACCTGAACCCCATAGAGAATCTGTGGGATATTGTGAAGAGAACGTTGAGAGACTCAAGACCCAACACTCTGGATGAGCTAAAGGCCGCTATCGAAGCATCCTGGGCCTCCATAAGACCTCAGCAGTGCCACAGGCTGATTGCCTCCATGCCACGCCGCATTGAAGCAGTCATTTCTGCAAAAGGATTCCTGACCAAGTATTGAGTGCATAACTGTATATGATTATTTGAAGGTTGACGTTTTTTGTATTAAAAACACTTTTCTTTTATTGGTCGGATGAAATATGCTAATTTTGTGAGATAGGAATTTTGGGTTTTCATGAGCTGTATGCCACAATCATCCGTATTAAGACAATAAAAGACCTGAAATATTTCAGTTAGTGTGCAATGAATCTAAAATATATGAATGTTAAATTTTCATCATTACATTATGGAAAATAATGAACTTTATCACAATATGCTAATATTTTGAGAAGGACCTGTGTGTATATATATATATGTGTGTGTTTGTGTGTATATATGTGTGTGTGTGTATAAGTATATATATGTTTGTGTGTGTGTGTCATTTTAGTGTGGGAGGTTTCATGGCTAAATTGGACCAGCCTGGTAGCCAGTCTTCATTGATTGCACATTGCACCAGTAAGAGTAGAGTGTGAAGGTTCAATTAGCAGGGTAAGAGCACAGTTTTGCTCAAAATATTGAAATGAGCACAACATTATGGGTGACATACCAGAGTTCAAAAGAGGACAAATTGGTGCACGTCTTGCTGGCGCATCTGTGACCAAGACAGCAAGTCTTTGTGATGTATCAAGAGCCACGGTATCCAGGGTAATGTCAGCATACCACCAAGAAGGACGAACCACATCCAACAGGATTAACTGTGGACGCAAGAGGAAGCTGTCTGAAAGGGATGTTCGGGTGCTAACCCGGATTGTATCCAAAAAACATAAAACCACGGCTGCCCAAATCATGGCCGAATTAAATGTGCACCTCAACTCTCCTGTTTCCACCAGAACTGTCCGTCGGGAGCTCCATAGGGTCAATATACATGGCTGGGCTGCTATAGCCAAACCTAGGGTCACTCATGCCAATGCTAACGTCTGTTTCAATGGAGCAAGGAGCGCACATCTTGGGCTGTGGACAATGTGAAACATGTAGTGTTCTCTGATGAGTTCACCTTTACTGTTTTCCCCACATCCGGGAGATTTACGGTGTGGAGAAGCCCCAAAGGAGCGTACCACCCATACTGTTGCATGCCCAGAGTGAAGCATGGGGGTGGATCAGTAATGGTATGGGCTGCCATATCATGGCATTCCCTTGGCCCAATACTTGTGCTAGATGGGCGTGTCACTGCCAAGGACTACCGAACCATTCTTGAGGACCATGTGCATCCAGTGGTTCAAACATTGTATCCTGAAGGCGGTGCCGTGTATCAGGATGACAATGCACCAATACACACAGCAAGACTGGTGAAAGATTGGTTTGATGAACATGAAAGTGAAGTTGAACATCTCCCATGGCCTGCACAGTCACCAGATCTAAATATTATTGAGCCACTTTGGGGTGTTTTGGAGGAGAGAGTCAGGAAACGTTTTCCTCCACCAGTATCATGTAGTGACCTGGCCACTATCCTGCAAGTTTCTTAGAACTGACCTTTAAACTGTCTGAGATATTGAGAATTAAAAAAAACTAAACAAGCAGAAAGCACACGTTTGGTCTCCCAAGGGGCCTAATGGGTTAAAGTAATTTTTAGAGCTTCTTTCACAGAAGCAAACTGGTATCGGTCTCGTAGACCGACTCACCACTACCAATATGGCGGACTTGAGTCGTTTTTACCAAGTAACAAAGCGTTTACTGTTTTACGTCAGAAATATGTGGTTATAATGGGAGTCAATTAGATCAATTGGGCAGGACAGGGTAAAGATGTGCCTCTAGTAAAATAATATTAGGAAGGATAAATAATTAATAGAAACAACCATGAATAAAAGATGAACAGAATTACAAACCATATAGTACAGAATTATTTCAATATTTAGGCTGTAAAATGCTTTCAAAAATAAATATTTGGCTGAAATGGGAAAAACTCGAAAAAAATATACATAAATACAAATTCTAGACAAGATAAAGTACATAAATCTAAACGCTAAATACATAGAAGGAAGATGTAAATGAGGTGAATAAGTATTTGCTGTATTGTACATGATGATGTCAGTAGCCTAAGCCTAAATGGTGAAGCCTGTCTTGGTGGTTTATCTCCATCATGTTTGACTTGGCCAGTGGGAGATGACCCTTTTGTGATTTTATCACCATAGAACCTTTCCATGGATGCCATTTTAAACCAGGGTTTTTCTTATTGTTCAGTCTAGAACACTGACCTTAAATAAGTAATCCCATGCCTTCAGTGGTTTAGATGTTTTCCTGGGTTTTTTTGTGACCTATTAGATGAGTTTTCTTGGAGTATTTTTGGTAGGCAGTATAGGAGCCATTTATAGTTTGTTTTTTTTGTGTGTGTTTGGTCATAGTTTGGGTCTGTCTTATTTAGTGTTGATAATTCTGTTTGGTTGGGTGACAGTGTTTGGTTTATATGTGAATTGATACTCTGACTTATATTTTACTCTACCACTGGTGGCGGTGTGGGGGAAATCTATATAGGTGTCAGGGTTAGAGGGCATCAGGGGTTGGGGTGTGTGGAGGTCATACGGTTTTTTACCGCTCTCTGTTGTATACTGGTTTGGCTTCATCATATCCACATATTGACCATAATTGCCATTTTTTTGCATGCTGCCATAAACCGTCACCTTGGATTTTGGATCTCATTCAATACTTGGCTTGTATTTAATAAATGGGAGCATTCCCAAACTTATCTCCTAGTCTGGACATTACCTTATGAGCACGTTAGGACCTGGATTAGCCGCACCCAGTAGCGACTAAAAATGGATAGAATTTGATATAGGCAAGTTACTCCTGGAAAGTTTCCCTGCTGTTCCACATTGACTCTTTTTATGGAGGATGGCTCTCATGGTGGTTATCTGGATTCCCAAATCTTTTGAAATGTCTTTAACCCTTTCCAGACGCATAGATTTTAATGACTTGGTTATGAACGAGGATGAATGTGGTATTCATATTCTAGGAGTATCCTCTTTTCACAGCGTTCCATTGGAAACTGGTTTTTCTACCGGCATTATGAAGCAGTGAGTAACATTCAAGGGAAGGAACAAGGCTGGGAGACAGGAACATAGCACATTTCATAGCACAGATTTCTGCCATGGCAACCACGGATAGCTATACGGGAGCCAGCAGCCAGACCATAAAGGCAATATTGGCTTGTTTTTTTCCCTAAACATAAAGTTTCTCAGGTAATGAAGTGCATTGTTTCACAGAGGTTGTTGCTATTTATGCTTGGTTAAAATCAAACATCTGACATCCAAAGGTTTCATTATCAAATTAAAACAATCAACGATATGTTTTCAGAAAACCGTAGTAGGACTTAGTGTCATGATTTGTGATCGGCCATGTTGCTCAGCTTAGCACAATTGTCTGATCATTTCACTCACCTGTTTCTCCAATATTTCTACCCGTTTCTCCTCCGATGCCAGATAATTTCTTTCCCTTGCCACAGCATTCCAGCAGTTTTCACGATCAACTTATTGTTAATGACCCAGTTTCTGTTGCTACATCTATGATTCTTGCTAAACACTTGTTGGACCAAGCCTTCCGTGAATGCTCATTTGCCTTCCTGCTCGTACCTCCTCGTCTTGCCTCATGTCTTCTAGTAGGCTTGTTATTCTCTGCCTCCTCTGTGTATGAACCTATTCTGAAGACCATTGCAGTTGAAAACATTAAAATTGGGGAAAAACTGTACCTGCTTTTTTCAGGTTCCAATTAATCCTAACTTTCAAAAGGTGGAGTCAGTTCAGTTATTTATTTAAATTGGTTAAAAAAAATTCTGTCTAAGGAAACCTAGCAGATTGCATCGAGTCAGTGACTTGCAGCATTCACTCCTCCTGGATTAGCATGTAGAGCCGGTGGACAGTCGCTGTCATTGACTTTGCACCATCCCTCATACTCAGCAGGCATGTATGAGTATGAAAGAGAGCACATACATTTAGTCACAGTGGTTAGTAGTTAGTCACAGTAAAAGCTCAGTCAGTAGCTATGTCTAGGAGAAAGATAGGATTAAACACTGAAAGACAGGACCAAGTGTATCATCGGTAGAAGGTAAACATCAAGTTGTTGGCAACAGAAGCTTGGCCGATGCCCCCCTCCAGGAAGGTGTCACAGGTAGATACAGAGTCAGGCTAGGTGTCGCTTCTAGGAAGAGAATAGAGAGAGAACATAAAGTTAAAACCTGAAATAACAGCAAATAATGCAAATTTGGAGAGTAGTATGAGAATGTAGAAGAGAGTAAAAGTGGTCATTATGTCTTCTAGGAACCTAAGCCTATAGCAGCATAACTACAGAGATAGCTCAGGATAACCTAAGTCACTCTAACTATAAACTTTATCAAAAAAGAAAGTTTTAAGTCTAGCCTTAAAAGTAAACAGGGTCTCTGCCTCACTGACTAAAACTGGCAGCTGGATCCACAGGAGAGGAGCCTGATAACTAATTTGGCTCCCACGTCTAGGAACCACCATTAGATCTGCATTCTGAGATTGAAGTGATCTGTTAGGAACATATGGAACAATCAGATCTCTGATGTATGAAGAAGTTTGATCATTAAGGGTTTTGTATGTGAGAAGGAGAATTTAAAATTCTATTCTGGATTTAACAGGGAGCCAATGAAGGGAAGCTAAAATAGGAGAAATATGATCTCTGATTTTAATTTTTATCAGAACTCTTGCTGCAGCATTTTGGATCAGCTGCAGTCTTACAATACTGCAGCCTTGAAGTAACAGATGCATGGACACATTTTTCAGCGTCAAACGTGAGTAGGATATTTCTACTTTTGGCAATGAAAGAAGGAAATCCTAGAAACCATTTTCCAGCCTTTCTAAGAGAATATTGTGACCGACTTTCAAATGCAGCACTGAGATCTAACAGAACCAGTACAGACACAAGTCCATTATCTGAGGCCATAAGAATATCATTAGTGACTTTCAGCAGAGCTGTTTCAGTGCTATGATGAGCTCTGAAACCTGACTGAAACTCTTCAAACAGGTCATTGCTGTATAAATGCTCACACACTTGTTTAGCAGCTTTTTTCAAGAATTGTAGATGAGGACGGTAGATTGGATATAGATTTGTAATTTATTAAGTCACCTTGCAAAATAAAAGGATAAGAATAAATGGTAATTAAATCATAGAATTTAATGTAACCAAAGCACCTAAATATCTTTATTAAAAAGTGACTCAGTACAGGCTGAAGTCAAAAAAACGTTCTAATATGCATGATGTGTTTCAGTGTTTCCTGCAGATGTTAAGCAGATCCCGATGGTTAAAGAAGCAGCTCCTTTAAACCATAGACCTTGTGCTGGCCTACATGACCCAAAGCTCCACCACATAAAGGAGGAACAGGAGGAGGTCTACACCAGTCTGGGGGGAGAGCAGCTCAATGGGAAGGAGGAGATTGATACCATCAGGTTTCCAGTCACTGCTACTCCCATAAAGAGTGAGGATGATGAACAGTCCCCTCTGCTCTCACAGCTTTATCAAGACCAAATTAAAGGCAGAGCGCTTCCAGAAGACATCGATGGAGGTGAAGAATCTATCAGGATACAAGATCATGGACATGGTTCCATTTCCTCAGAAACTGAAGACACTGAGAAGGATGAAAAGGCCGATGATGTAAAGCACGCCGTCTCTGAGCTCAAACACTTGTCAGACTCTGGACTGAAATCTAAGGACATGGACAATGACTGGAAGGACAGCAGAGCTCCTGAGTCAGTTGGAAACATTAACAAACCTTTTAGCTCCCCTGAGTTTGCTGAACATTTTGTTCACCGTGGCTTTCTTCCGAAAGATATTATAAATTCAGAAATAGGATCTTTAAGCTCGCTGGATGGGAAGAACTGTTTCACAGAGAAGAAAAATGTGGAATCGTCAAAGAAAGTCCAAAGAAAGTTTAGCTGTGAAGACTGTGGTAAAACCTTTATTGGAAAATACACTTTAAACATACATAATAGAATCCACACTGGAGAGAGACCTTTCTGTTGTGATCTATGTGGACAAAGATTTAACCAAAAAGGACATTTAAACAGACACATGAGAATCCACACCGGACAGAAACCTTTCTGTTGTGATCTGTGCGGACAAAGATTTAGCCATAAATCAACATTAAATAAACACATGAGAATCCACACTGGACAGAAACCTTTCTGTTGTGATCTATGTGGACAAAGATTTAACCAAAAAGGAAATTTAAACACACACATGAGAATCCACACCGGACAGAAGCCTTTCTGTTGTGATCTATGTGGACAAAGATTTAACCAAAAAGAACATTTAAACACACACATGAGAATCCACACTGGACAGAAGCTTTTCTGTTGTGATCTATGTGGACAAAGATTTAACCAAAAAGGAAATTTAAACACACACATGAGAATCCACACTGGACAGAAGCTTTTCTGTTGTGATCTATGTGGACAAAGATTTACTGAAAAAGGAAATTTAAACACACACATGAGAATCCACACTGGACAGAAGCTTTTCTGTTGTGATCTATGTGGACAAAGATTTAACCAAAAATCAAGTTTAAACACACACGTAAGAATCCACACTGGACAGAAACCTTTCTGTTGTGATCTATGTGGACAAAGATTTACTGAAAAGGGAAGTTTAAACAGACATGTGAGAATCCACACTGGACAGAAACCTTTCTGTTGTGATCTATGTGGGCAAAGATTTAACCATAAATCAAATTTAAACAAACACATGAGAGTCCACACTGGACAGAAACCTTTCTGTTGTGATCTATGTGGACAAAGATTTACTGAAAAAGGAAGTTTAAACACACATGTGAGAATCCACACTGGACAGAAACCTTTCTGTTGTGATCTATGCGGGCAAAGATTTAACCAGAAATCAAATTTAAACAAACACATGAGAATCCACACTGGACAGAAACCTTTCTGTTGTGATCTATGTGGACAAAGATTTAATCAAAAAGGACATTTAAATACACACATGAGAATCCACACTGGACAGAAACCTTTCTGTTGTGATCTATGTGGACACAGATTTAGCCGAAAAGGACATTTAACCAGACACATGAGAATCCACACTAGAGAGGAAATTGGTTAAGGTTTAAATGCTCAAACAGATTATGGTCGCTGTAAAATTTGTGATATGAAGTTCAAGGCCAGTGGCAGGAATACTTCTAATCTGAGGAAGCACCAGATTTTCCTCAAGGTTGAAGAGTTCACAATTTTCGTCAGCCTCAGATATATAGCTACAACTCCTGCATTCAGCACCGTTAACACGCCTGCTAATGGATGCAATTTGTGCATTAAATTTGGCCTTATTAAGAAAACAAAAACTGCGTAGTTAAGGGTTTTCATGTTTGAAACATCTGAGATGTTACAATAGAAACAGCTGGATGTTGTTTTGATATATTCAATAAAGTTTATATATTGAGAAATACATACACTACCGGTCAAACGTTTTAGATACACTTTCTCACTTAATGGGTCTCTTTATTTTCATTACTATTTACATTGTAGATTCTCACTAAAGGCAACAAAACTTTGAAGGAACACATATAGAGTTACGTAGTAAACAAAAAATGTGAAATAACTCAACATTTTTATATTTTATATTTTGATTTATAGCTTCTATAAAAGATATAATTTTTCTATTTTAGAATCTTCCAAATAGCCTCCATTTGTTCTCGTAACATTCTCTCCGTGAGCTTCATGAGGTGGTCACCTCAAATGGTTTTCCAAAGAGTCTTGAAAGATCTTACCAGAGGTTCATGTTGAGACGGCCAAAGGTTAATAATTCAGTCATCACAGCAAAGGGCGGCTACTTTAGGCAATCTAAAATATAAAACATATTTAAAGTTCTTTAACAATTTTTCGTTTGCTACATGAATCCATATGTGTTCATTCACAGTTTTGATGCCTTTTTAGAGAGAATCTACGTACAATGGAAATTGTCATAAACATTGAAAGACAAAGGGGTTCTAAAACTTTTGACCGATAGTGTATGTTAAATGGAAAATTTTTGAGATTTTATTTTATTACATTTAATACCACATAAGACACAAATAAAATTACCGAAAACTGGTACCAGCAATACCGTTATCAATTCCCAGGTACCAAGTGTTGGTACTGTATCGGTGCAAATGTGAAAGGAACCCATCCCTAGTCAGGAGAGGGTGATCAGACTGCATTTAGATATCTTGTCATTTTCAAATGAATATATTTATGAGCGTTACCGTTTTTTGCCACAGTCAATGTATCTCAATAATATTCTCAACCCACACATTGCTCTTATGACACAACGACTGCATGTCGTTTTTATGCCAACAGCAGCTTTTTTGCATAATATAAGTGATGCAGAAAATCCTTCAAAGGCAAC
Organism: Girardinichthys multiradiatus; assembly: GCF_021462225.1. NCBI lineage: Eukaryota > Metazoa > Chordata > Actinopteri > Cyprinodontiformes > Goodeidae > Girardinichthys > Girardinichthys multiradiatus. The sequence continues at coordinate 3,062,363 of NC_061807.1, forward strand.
TGTTTGTCGTGCTGTCAGGAATGTTACTGTTGCTCTTAAACTGATACTGTACATTCACTGCTCCTTCACTGAATGACGGAGATTGTTTTTATGTGTTTTATATTATATTGCAGTTTATCTTCTGTGTTAAGGCTGATTCTGTCATCTGACTATGCTGAACCTCTCATTTAATTAATCTGAGTATGCTTTGTTGATAACCACACAGTTTGTTCAAATGTTAATTTAATGTTTCCTGTCTGTGTATCCGGTATTTTCATTCATGAACGGAGGTAATTAAGGTACAAGCATTGCTTGACTGTCTCTCCGAGCCCCCACAGACGCAAACGGTGTTCGAGAGAAGCCCCTGCAAAGACGCGGTCTCCCAGTCTGGAAGGAAGACAGCAGAGACCACAGCGGACAGAATGAGCCGCCCAGCTACAGCTCCGGAGCTAACCCTTTTGTTCACAGAGCAAACGCACCTTCATCCCCCGGGCGTTGACTGTGGACGTTTCTTAAAGCTTCGCCCCTTGGACAACGTTTCCTCACCACGGTTCATGAGGTTAGGTGTTTTGGGCAGAGACAGATTTAGGATGAAATGATCTAAATGTTTTTCATTTTATGAAGTATGTGTGAAACTCGGCTATCTTAGTGCTAGCAGGCTATCTGTAGCACACGTGCCAGTTTGTGTTCTTTGTATGTTTTAAGGTTAAGATAAACTTTATTTAAAGGGTGATTTTAAACAGAACATTGATCATAACGCGCCATCCACGCTTATGCATTTTAACCCTTTTATTAACCGTGGTATTTTAAAGATATGTGTTGATTCTGGTGCTAAGCTATCCGCTTCTTTGTTAGCTTAACTGCTAACCGGTAAGAACACGTGCTTGCTACTAAAGAATATTCAACAGAAAGGTTGTTGGTTTTCAAGCTAGTGAATAATAGTCCCTAAGCATCATTTACTAAATTTGATAACTAAGTAAACACCATTAAGCCCCATTTCTCCAGAAAGATTTGGCTCTTTTCCAAAATACTCCCTTAATAATATTTCTTCAAATATTATTTCAATAACTAAAGGCAGTTAATTAGACACCGTTGAGAATTAGTCATGCAGAAGGTTGGTTTTATTCAGCAGATCATTATTTAAAACATTATTTTATTAAAATAATATTTTATCTGATCTTGCATTGTGAATGGTTGTCTAAATGTTTGCTGATTATTGTCTAAGTTAGTTCCAAGACTAACTTAACTTCACTTCCAGATTCTTCAAGATAATCCTTGGTTCTCAAACATAAACATTGCATGGTAATGTTGCATCACTCTTTTTGGTCATGATTTCTAATCATCTTTAATCAACTTGTTTATATTGTACATAGCCCATTAGTCTTCATTATTTTTTAATTCTGCTTGGTAGTTTAGTTGGATTGTTTTAGCATAGTAAAGAGTTTGTTGATTGAAATATGTTTGACTTTGAGTTGACTTATTTTTGTTAATAAATTCTTGTATTTTAAGAAATTGTGTGAATTCATTCCATGTGTGTGCAGAGTTTATGCTGTTCAATAATGTCAGAGCTCGTCTCACACCTTTCTATTTTGTCCTAATACCATTGCCTTACTGGGCTGGTATTCACAGGACAACCCTTAACAGACCGAAATATTATTTGATAAAATATTAAAATATTAATATTAAATATTAAATAATATTCTCAGATTCAGAATCACAACATGATGTATGAACCTGGATGCTTTTATTCCTTTTTCTTTGTTTCTGACACACCCAAATAAAGGATTTTCTACCCTATTGTGTATTAAATACTTATTTAGTATAAATGTCGTTAACATAGCGTCTGAAGAACATGTATGATGCAGCCCACATTATCAGCAATGACTGGTTCTGTGCATGACTCCATACTGAGTTCTAGGCTTGCCTGTAGTGAGTCTATATATAATCATAGGTGTAATAATTTCTGATTTACCAAACACTTCTCTAACTAAAGACATTTCAACCTGAGAGAAACACAGATGACAATTAGAAAAGTCTTTTAGCGAAAGTTTATTTCTTTGGTGTTTGGACCCCGGAGGAAGACCTGAATGCTGAGAATGATACGAGCTTGAATGAACATCTCAGAATTAGAATTAGAGATATCTTCCCCCTGGCATCTGACTGGTGGTGGAGTGGAGGCCAGAGGAGGTAAGGGAGCCTGGAGAAGTTTGGAAGCAGGATGCTGGAGATGGGGTGGAGGAGGATCGAGGCTCGGCTGAAGATCGGGTGGTTCCATGAATTAAAGTATTTTAAAGCGAAGCTTGAAATATAATTGGCTGGAGAGGTATAAGGACTTGACGTTGATTGGTTCAAGCGGAGACACATGGAGTAAATGAATGGAGCTGGAGGTAGAGGTGAGTCTTCCAGGTAAAATTTTCGTTTAAACTCCATTTGTCCTTTTATTTCATTAAGTGTTCTTTATTGCCTGCAAGTGAAAATACTTTAGTTTTTAGTTAAATAAATAAAATCATCCAGCTCTAAGGGCACCACATCCAAATTTAACTGATGCTCCAGATGTTTTATTTTACAGAGCCCAGCAAGTGTTGCCGGGTACAAAAAAAACAAAGCCGGTGCAATTCCGTTCTAACACTTTATTAAACTGTGCTCTCGGTTTTGCCAGCGCCATATAAAGAGTTAGTTACGACAGTCATTGACTTCTATAGAAAGAATGGAATGCGGAAGTCACTTGGTTCACGGAGCTGCTAATAGTTCCAAACACCAGCAGCCTCAGCATTGGACGTAGTTCATTCTCGGTGCTTTGTAAAGATTTTTTACAGTAAGTTGATGAAAATACAACATTATATTGATATTGTGAGGCTTTAGTTGACTGTTCTGTATCGCAGTTTAACAATTATATTTTATATCGCCAGGTTTAGTTAATTAAGCATGTTAACTCGCTTGTTGTATTTTAACTGCAGCTAGCTGATAGCAAGCATGGCGGGTTTAGACGGGTCTCTCATTGTGTCTGATTCAGCATTTTAAAATGTCCATTACAGCTTACATTCTTAACGTTGATAATTTTCAAATTTTTATTGTAATTCCAACTACTGAACTAGCATATCTTGAAAAATACTGTGATATTGGCATGGTTAATTTAGTTAAAGTTATAGAGTGTTTGTCAACGACGGCCACATAAATGGGGACATTATCATTAAACGTGATTGTGAAGATGAGTAATTTTTTATTATCCTTTTCCAGGTAAACCACACGAAAATTGCTTAAGTGAACTGCTGAACCATGTTGCATACAAAGCACCACAAAGGTAACAAAATTTCTGTCCTTAAAAATAATAATAGCTGAATCAAGATGTCTGAACAAAATGACTTTAAGATTTTAAGACCTTCACAAAGTTGGTATTTACAGTCATGGGTGAAGTTGAAGTAGATATTTGAATCTATCTCAAGACAGAAAAAGAAATTAAGAATTATTATTGGAACACATCAGCATCAATACACAGTAGAACAGTAACAAAAAATACTTTTAAACAATCAAAGGTCCGTGGTAACAGTCAAGGTGTTTGCTTAGGGCTTGTTTGTTGGAGTGCAAGATGAGGTTTGACATTGTTTTTTCTTCGTGTTTTTCACCTGGCTTTTACTTCCAAGATGTCCAGCATTGGCCAGAATTTTTTTTCTTTCATTAAAGAAATGTTTTGCTGCTATTCTTAGTCTCAGCCTGAGAAATCTGGTGGTTATTTTTCTTTGCACATCGTAACATGAAGGAAGCATGCTTTCTAATAGATTTGCTTCTCTCTCTAGAGTATCCATGGCATTTGGGAGCTCAATGACAGATTTACAGAACCTTGTTCTGAAAAGGTTTTCAACTTTCTGGACCAGACTGAAGGCTTCATGTGATGGCCGACACAGAACTCCTGGTTTGAATTCCTTCAGTATCAATAGGGTACTATGCTCTCCTTCCAAAGCGTCATGACTTTATTCACAATGCATCCTGTAAGATGGTACAGAATACATGTTTTGCTGTTGGTGAGGTCAGGAGTATCTGTGTTTCCAATCAGCTGCTCCACACGAAGGCCAGGACTGGGAAATGTCTCCTTAATGTCCAGGAACTCTGCCAGAAGACTGCCGCCATCCTTCTGATAGCTTCCCGATTTTACAGTTGTAAGGAACTGCCCAACTGAGATTGATCTCAGTGCCTGGTGAAACTCCACTGGTGTTGGGACTGGATTCCTTTGCCTTATGCAGCTGAACAAGTTTTCAAGGCAGTCCTGAGTAAACCTGCTTGTCAACACAAACATGGGTCCATGGTCAAGCATGTCTTTCTGAATACCTAAAATTGAAGATGTTGCCATCACAATTCCTGTTTGCACTGGTTTCCAGCTTCCTGTTGGACCTATTCTAAGTCCACTGAAGAGTGCTAACATGTCTTGGAGGAATTTAATAGCTTTGTTGTACTCTTCCATCTTGTGCCTGCTGAGTCCCATCACAGGGTGGAGAGAGGACATAAGATCAAACCAGTGGTTCACCTTCTCCAGAAACCAGGCTGTTGTCAGATTAGAGGTGGGTCGCTGCTCCTGCTCCACCATGTATTTCAGATCTGCACTTGCTGACTTACTAAAGACATTCAATGCATTCCCCACCTTCATTTTGTCAAAATGACTGGGCTGAAGAGTTTTTTGTGAAAGATTTGGAGCAATTTTCAAAGGCATTTGTTCCTGAAAATCTACCAAATCTTTCAAAGGACCCGGTGAAACCTCATTGTGTGGCAGATTCTCTTTTTGTACAATCTCTGGTGGAATTGTGAAGGTCTGACCACTAACCAGGGCACTCTTCAAATTCTTCACCAGATGAGGGACATCTGGCATGAAGTACAGCCTTTTGTCTGGTCATACTGGGTGTTGGACAAATGTTTTCTTGTGGCCCACTCCAAAAGCCCGCCACATCGCTCGGTTAGCACTGCCCATGTCAGTGGTGATGTTCACCACAAGACCTATGGAAGCTGCTCTCTCAATGATGGATGACTGGCTTGTAATTAGCTCCATTAGTGGAATTGCCACTAAAATGGTAAGCCACAACTTGCTTCCATCTTGTTGTACTCCCTGCCAACATAAAAACACATGCATGTGTTGCAGCTCCTGTGTGACCAGGCAGCGTCACATCTCCAAACAGCTTCCCTGTTCCTAGGTGCAGCTCCACACTAGGGGTGATTGCCATTTCATCTAGAGTAAGTATACATTCTCTTTCCATCTCTGTTAAACTGTCAACCTTTAGTTGGAGCATGTTGAAAACGTCTCCTAGCACACCTGGTTCCAGCTTAATGTGTTGCAATCTTCTTTGCTGGGTTCTGATGTCAGGGAGAGGGAGACTCATGTCCTGGAGTAGCCCGTAGCCTGTTGAGCCCACAGAAAAGCGAAGTTATATGGCTTTTTTTAATGTGTTTTTGACAATCTAATGCCTTTCTTACTAAATCTTTCTTTCGTAGGACTGTATTAATTTTCTTCTGTCTGTGAATTTCTCCTTCTATTGTTCTTATGTGAATTTTTTGGTTTTCTAATTCCTCCCTCAGCTTTTTCACCTTGGTTTCCTGATTGTATTCCCTGTTGATGCAAACTTCTTGCCCTGTTGACCCTGGCTCATCAGTTCCTGGCATGTCCCTGTCCTCTGAGGCTACAATTTCATCTTCTTTTTCCCCTTCACTTTCCCTCATTTCACTTGCCTCAGTTCTGTTTCTTCCTTCATCTCTGAAATTGTAATGGCACTGTTAGCATGAAGATTAGGAAAAAATTTGAAACGTATTATTTAACACGGTTCGTACCAAAGTTTACTTTAGAACTATATGTGTGATCACTAGTCAGTGGATCAACATGCGTTGGAAGTTCTGCCGGATTTCTCATTGCAGGATCATTCCTCCTCTTTGGTTCTGGGCGATGAAGAAAAAGGGTTGGAACAGCATCAGCCCTCAGTCTCACTTGGCCTGACTGTGCCCTCACAAACTGTCCTTTTTCAAAATGTGCCTGTAAAGTGATTTATTTATTTATTTTCTTGTACATTTCATTAGCCCGTTGTGCATTTTCCAGTGCAGTGGGCAGATTGAACTTACAGCATATAGTTTTGTGTTGTTGTGACCTCTGGTAATGGTGAGGTTGCTTCTACTGACTTGAACCAACCATTTTTTCCTTCTTTCAGTGTCTTTTGGGAAGCCATACATACGGATTCCTTTCTCTGACCGATTGGTGCATCCAAATGCAGCACACTCAACCATGGTAACCTGCTGAACCTACAGAGGAACTCATTTACTTTTTTTGCCTTCTAGCTATGATATTGATTGATTCTGAGTCCTCTAAACTGTTTCTGTATTGTTTTCTGGGAGGTCAGCAGATGTGGTGACTGACTTTAAAAGGAGCTGCTGCCAATGATGCCAAGGAGGATGAACCCTCATTTGGACTTGGGCACATTTCTACTTTGTCCAGAGTTGATCAGATACAGTTTATTGGTGCAGATGTAATTAATAAACTGTATAAATGGTAGTGCAAGTACTTATTTCTTAAAGCTAGTTTTGCATTTTACATATCTTATAATAAATTGTTGGGTCATTTATTTTTGCACAATTCCGTTGTTTTGTTATCTAATACGATTTTAACTACATTTTCAATTAAATGAACATTTTAGTCATTTTAGTCAATTTTACAACAGTTGTCAAACTACAGTCACAATCAACTCTGTTATAGATACAAGTACTCAGTTCACATGGCAGCAAAAAATAATAATTATTTCTTCTACAAAAAGTAAGAATTCATCCCAGGTCTTCAGTCATTTTTTCATACAGCTACATATTTTCCTCAATCATTTAAAAATTATTAAATTTTTAAATACAATTTTAATTCTGCTCATTTTCCATCTGTAATATTTGGATATTTTTTTTTAAATACATAGGCAATAGATCTTTCCACGTAGTATAGGATGTAGATCCGAAGGTAAGTTTGATCAGAGCTCTTAACTGCTGGCACAGAATAGTTGTAGCATTCCCATGCTAGCATGTGCTAGCATGCGGAGGAGATCAGAAAGAGCATTTATAATAGGTATTGTTACTTCTGTCAGGATTTTCAAATTATGATCTAGTAACCAGTAATCAGTTCATTATTATTTAATTACCAAAAGTCACAGGAAAGAGTGAAAAAAGTCGCTTTTTGTGTTATGTCGCGCTTGAAGCCGTTCAACATGACTGACACCGCTGAGATGTTTGGAACTATTGAGAGCTAAATGAACCACGTGACCGCCTATCGACGAGTTCAAAGAGTGTCGTAACTCTCTTTCTACGGCGCTGGGTTTTGCTATCTGCACGCAGATTACCATTCTTCCTTCAATTTCTGTTTGATGATATTCTTTGCCTCTGATTTACTTAAATGTACTGTAAAATTGAAAGGATCTTGTGTTGCTTTCTTAGCCATCTTATCTGCCATCTCATTTCCTTTAACTCCAGTATGTGCTGGAACCCATAAAAATACAATTGTTAAACCCACCATTTGTAGTCTGAATAAAGTATGCAGTATTTCCAATTGAATGTCTGGCCTGCGTTCTGAATGGTTATGTTTTAAACTCAATCAAATCCTGGTACTATGAATGCGATTTCTATTTTATTATTTGTTTTTCATGCATCTGTATATAATATATAAGATCTACCTTCACCTCTGGTACAATCCAGTGCTGGTACAACAGCTAGAGGCAGTATCGGACTTATTACTATATTTTGTATACAAAATTCTTCTGTTATCTTTTTAACAATCCATCCAAAATGTCTTATCTTTTTTTTTCTTTTTCTCAGCATGGTTTCAAGATGTCTCGTGTTGGGTGATCCCAGTTATTACCTTGTAAGTTTAACAAGTAGTTTATTAGTGTGAATGCAGTAGGCATTCACAGTATAGTGATCCTGTTTTTCTTTATTCTTTATTATTATTATTGTGTGAATGCTGAAGGCATTCACAGTATAGTGATCCTGTTTTTCTTTATTCTTTATTATTATTATTATTATTATTATTGTGTGAATGCTGAAGGCATTCACAGTATAGTGATCCTGTTTTTCTTTATTCTTTATTATTATTATTATTATTGTGTGAATGCTGAAGGCATTCACAGTATAGTGATCCTGTTTTTCTTTATTCTTTATTATTATTATTATTATTATTATGGAGCATGCGCCTCCATGTTAAAAGCCCAGGCCAGGGGGAGACAATAGTGAGGTGCTGCATTAGAAATGCTGCAGGTGTCAAGTTACACTGACGCTCTTTGCTGATTGGCTGATTCATTCCTCACTGTTCTATTTATAGCTCTGTGTATCTCCTACTGTCTATGTCTGTATATGATTCTGTCTTTGTTTCTGCCTCTATTCTCTCCGTGTCTCACACTCGGACACACACACACGCTCACACACACCCACACACACATTCATGGATTACTATCTTTGTGAGGACTTTTCTTTGACTTCCATTCATTTTCATTCGTTTCTATGGCCTAAACCTTACCCAACCCCCTAACTCTATGACCATCTTCATAGGAGGCAACTACTGGCGGCCATTTTGTGTTGAGTACTTAAACAGCATGTACTGCTGTTCTAACAGCTAGACCTTCTTACAGGAACCTTCTATCAGAACCAGGTCCAAACTCCTTCAGAACCTTGCAAAAAGCTCCATCAGTACCAGGTAAAAAAACTCCATCAGAACCAGGTACAAACCTGTATCAGAACCAGGTCCGAACTCTATCAGAGCCAAGGAGAATCATCCATCATAACCAGGTACAGACTTCCATCAGAACCAGATACAGATCTCCATCACAGCCAGATCCAAACTCTATCAGAACCAGGAAGAAACGTCTATAAGAACCAAGTCAAAACTCCATCAGAATCTGGCAAAAAGCTCCATCCAAACAGGAAAAAATCTTTTTAAGAACCTTCTACAAATTTTCAACACGCCCCGAAGCAACACAAAGTCAACACACCCTCTATAGGAAACCTATAGGGATTTCAGAAAAAATCAGAGCAAAAAATCCTTAAAGTCACATGTTTTCGAATCGCCGCCTCTCGTAAACCGTTCGAGGTAGAGACATGAGCCTTGTGCAGATTTATCTTCAGACCTTGCTGGCGCTCACAGTGAAGGAATTGTTTTGATACCTTTTATCGTTTTGTCATAAAAAAGGTTTGTTTAGGAGTATCAAATCTGTCCTTCCCAAAATCGCTTAAATTTGGAAAATGTCAAAATCATCCACTTTTCTACACTGTCACATCTCCTACACGGATTTATGTAGACACATGAAAATCTCCAGGATTGTTCACCAATCCCTGCTGATACCTACGGTCCAAAAAGTATTTGGATACCTTTTATTGTTTCCTCGTGACGTAATTTTGTTTGAGAGAGAAAAATTCACCTTCACCCAGTTTAAAAATGGTCAAAATTATACACTTTTTCACAGGGTCACATCTCCCAGACAGATTTTTGTAGAAACTTGAGAAGCTCCATGATTGTTCAGCAAGGCCTGCTGATTCATACGGTGCATGAATCAAATCGATAGCCCTTATAGTTTCCGAGTTATTAGACGTTGTTTGAGATCATGTTCAGGCATTTTTCTGTTTTTCTCCATTTTTCCTTTTCTTTTCACCTTGTGTTTTGCCTTTAATATTATATTTTCAGCACAAACTTGTTAATATTCTCGATCTCCTGTCCGTTCTGATAAAAACAGTCCAAGAATGACATCGATGGCTGATTCATTCCTCACTGTTCTATTTATAGCTCTGTGTATCTCCTACTGTCTATGTCTGTATATGATTCTGTCTTTGTTTCTGCCTCCATTCACTCCGTGTCTGATACTCGGACACACACACACACGCTCACACACACCCACACACACATTCATGGATTACCATCTTTGTGAGGACTTTTCATTGACTTCCATTCATTTTCATTCGTTTCTATGGCCTAAACCTGACCCGACCCCCTAACCCTTTGATCATCTTCATAGGAGGCAACTACTGGCGGCCATTTTGTGTTGAGTACTTAAACAGCATGTACTGCTGTTCTAACAGCTGGACAACAGTGATTAAATTTAAAAGGCAATTTCATAGACTTTGGCATATAGGCTGTTAGCGCATCAGAACCTGGAACAAATCTCCATCAGAACCAGACCCAAACTCCATCAGAACCTTATCCAAAATCCATCAGAATCAGATGGAAACTCTATCAGAACAGGGTACAAATCTTCATCAGAACCATGTACAAACCTCCATCTGAAATAGGTCCAAATTCTATAAGAGCCAAGGAGAAACATTCATCAGAACCAGGTCCAAACTCCAGCAGAACCAGGAACAGATCTCCATCAGAACCGGACACAAACTCCATCAGAGCTAGTTAGGAACCCTCCATCAGAACCATACCCAAACTCCATCAGAACCAGGAGGAATTCTGTATCAGGACCAGTTAGTCACCCACTATCAGAACCAAGTCCAAACTCAATCAGAACCAGGAGGAACCTTTTATCAGAACCAGGTCCAAACTCCTTCAGAACCTGGCAAAAAGCTCCATCACTACAAGGAAAGAAAAACTCCATCAGAACCAGATCCAATCTCCATCAGAACCAGTTAGGAACCTTCCATCAGAACCGGACACAAACTCCATCAGAACCAGATCCAATCTCCATCAGAACCAGTTAGGAACCCTCCATCAGAACCAGACCCAAACTCAATCAGAACCAGGAGGAACCTTCTATCAGAACCAGGTCCAAACTATTTCAGAACCTGGAATAAATCTCCACAAGAACTGGACCCAAACTCCATCAGAACCAGTTAGGGACCCTCCATCAGAACCAAGTCCAAACTCAATCAGAACCAGGAGGAAACTACTATCAGAACCAGAAACAAATCTCCATCAGAACCGGACACAAACTCCATCAAAACCAGTTAGGAACCCTCCATCAGAACCAGGTCCAAACTCAGTCAGAACCAGAAAGATACCTCTATCAGAACCAATTCCAAGAAGAATCAGAACCTGTAATAAATCTCCACAAGAACTGGACCCAAACTCCATCAGAACCAGGAGGAAACTTCTATCAGAACCAGGAAAAATTTTCCATCGGAACCTTGTACAATTCTTCATCAGATCCAGGTACAAACGTCTATCAGAACCAGGAAGAAACAGCCATCAGAAGCAGGTCCCAACTCCACCAGAACCTGGCAAAAAACTCCATAAGAACCTTGAACAGTTCTATACCTGAACCATGTACAAGCATCCATCAGAACAAGACCCAAACTCCATCAGAACCAGGAACAAATCTCCATCAAAACCAGACCCAAACTCCATCAGAACCAGGAGGAATTCTCCATCAGGACCAGTTAGGCACCCATTATCAGAACCAGGTCCAAACTCAATCAGAACCAGAAAGAATATGCTAACGTTAGGATTGTAGCTTCTCTTTCTCCTCTCTTAGCTAAAGAACACTTTTGCGTTTTTTAGGCAATTTCCTGTTTGTTTTTGTGTTTCTTCAGCGTATTTGTTGTTATTTCCTTTTTTCTGAAATTTCTCCTATTTTCTTATGTGTTTTAGCACTGACTTGAACTTCTTAGTCTATATTTTTGCTTCAGTCTATGCTTTTTCAGCTCATCTATGGCAGCTCTTTCCTGCTTTTTTAAAGTTTTTGTCAGTTCTTGCATTTCAACAACTCTTTCAACAAGTAGTTTTGAGGTAACTTTAAATTGTTAAACTGTTTTATAGCTAATAGTCTTCCTGCTTAAACAGATCAGATGACAGTTTTTCTTTGCTGTTTCTATTTCTACTAATTTATCAGATTTCAGCTGATTTTCTGCAGTCAATTTCAGCTTGTTTCTGCCAGCTTTCAGCTAAAAAATTCAGCTTACAGCATTCACACTGCATTTTCGCAGGAAATGCAAATTTTTCTAGTTATTATTATTATTATTGTGTGAATGCTCTTGTGATCCTGTTTCTCTTTATTCTTTATTATTATTATTATTATTATTATTATTATTATTATTATTATTCTGGTTGCTTCCGTACACTTTTTGATTCGCTACTACTTCTGCATACTTTGTGCTATTTCTGCCGTTCAACTTTTACAATATTCTGCTCATTCTGCTCTTTCCGGCTATGTCTTTTGGTATTTATATCTTTTATACTTTTTTAAATATTCAGCTTTTTATGAATTTTTTGCTCCCATAGGAATGAATGGAAAATGGCAAAAATTCTGCTAAAACTTCACTGTTTTTGCCATTTAACTACTTCCGCATACTTTCAGCTAGAAACACCATTCAACTTTTAAAATGCTTTCACAACCTTCTGCTATTACTGTTTAATTCAACTTTTTGATATCTTTTACAGTTTTTCTACAATTTGGTTTCAAACTTTTTAAACATTTTTTCAGATTTTCAGTTTTATAATGTAATCCTATGACGGAATGTTCGTGTCGCTAGAGTGTATGCTCTAGGTTTTTGAATAACTTGAAAAAGAACGAACAAACTCTCTTCACTCGCTCAATTTTCAATCTACCTATACAAATTATACATCAAAACGTAGGAATCTCTTTCGCGATTAAGAAAATGTCACCCTCATTGATGTGGGACACATAGTTTTCCGGCAACACGCCCCGAAGCAACACAAAGTCAACACACCCTCTATAGGAAATCTATAGGGATTTCAGAAAAAGTCAGAGCAAAAATCCTTAAAGTCACATGTTTTCGAATCGCCGCCTCTCGTAAACCGTTCGAGGTAGAGATATGAGCCTTGTGCAGATTTATCTTCCGACCTTGCTGGCACTCACAGTGAAGGAATTTTTTTGATAAGTTTTATCGTTTTGTCATAAAAAAGGTTTGTTTAGGAGTACCAAATCTATCCTTCCCAAAATCGCTTAAAATTTCAAAATTTCAAAATTATCCATATTTCTACCCTGTCATATCTCCTACCTGGATTCATGTAGACACATGAAAATCTCCAGGATTGTTCACCGATCCCTGCTGATACCTACGGTCCAAAAAGTATTTGGATACCTTTTATCGTTTCCTCGTGACGTAATTTTGTTTGAGAGAGAAAAATTCATCTTCACCCAGTTTAAAAATGGTCAAAATGATCCACTTTTTCACAGGGTCACATCTCCCAGACAGATTTTTGTAGAAACTTGAGAAGCTCCATGATTGTTCAGCAAGGCCTGTTGATTCATACGGTGCATGAATCAAATCGATAGCCCTTATAGTTTCCGAGTTATTAGACGTTGTTTGAGATCATGTTCAGGCATTTTTCTGTTTTTCTCCATTTTTCCCTTTCTTTTCACCTTGTGTTTGGCCTTTAATATTATATTTTCAGCAAAAACTTGTTAATATTCTTGTTCCCCTGCCCGTTCTGAGAAAAACGGTCCAAGAATGACGTCGATAGCCCTTACGGTTTCCGAGTTATGAGCGGTAGTTCGGGAGCATGCGCCTCCATGTTAAAAGCCCAAGCCAGGGGGAGACAATAATGAGGTGCTGCATTAGAAATGGTGCAGGTGTCAAGTTACACTGACGCTTTTTCCTGATTGGCTGATTCATTCTTCAGTTTTCTATTTATAGCTCTGTGTATCTCCTACTGTCTATGTCTGTATATGATTCTGTCTTTGTTTCTGCCTCCATTCACTCCGTGTCTGATACTCGGACACACACACACACGCTCACACACACCCACACACACATTCATGGATTACTATCTTTGTGAGGACTTTTCATTGACTTCCATTCATTTTCATTCGTTTCTATGGCCTAATCCTGACCCGACCCCCTAACCCTTTGACCATCTTAATAGGAGGCAACTACTGGCGGCCATTTTGTGTTGAGTACTTAAACAGCATGTACTGCTGTTCTAACTGCTGGACAACAGTGATTAAATTTAAAAGGCAATTTCATAGACTTTTGTATATAGGCTGTTAGCGCATCAGAACCTGGAACAAATCTCCATCAGAACCAGTTAGGAACCCTCCAGCAGAACCAGGAACAAATCTCCATCAGAACCAGACCCAAACTCCATCAGAACCTTATCCAAAATCCATCAGAATCAGATGGAAACTCTATCAGAACAGGGTACAAATCTTCATCAGAACCATGTACAAACCTCCATCTGAAATAGGTCCAAATTCTATAAGAGCCAAGGAGAAACATTCATCAGAACCAGGTCCAAACTCCAGCAGAACCAAGAACAAATCTCCATCAGAACCGGACACAAACTCCATCAGAGCTAGTTAGGAACCCTCCATCAGAACCATACCCAAACTCCATCAGAACCAGGAGGAATTCTGTATCAGGACCAGTTAGTCACCCACTATCAGAACCAACTCCAAACTCAATCAGAACCAGGAGGAACCTTTTATCAGAACCAGGTCCAAACTCCTTCAGAACCTGGCAAAAAGCTCCATCAGTACAAGGAAAGAAAAACTCCATCAGAACCAGATCCAATCTCCATCAGAACCAGTTAGGAACCTTCCATCAGAACCGGACACAAACTCCATCAGAACCAGATCCAATCTCCATCAGAACCAGTTAGGAACCCTCCATCAGAACCGGAAACAAACTCCATCAGAACCAGTTAGGAACCCTCCATCAGAACCAGACCCAAACTCCATCAGAATCAGGAGGAATTCTGTATCATGACCTGTTGGTCACCCACTATCAAAACCAAGTCCAAACTCAATCAGAACCAGGAGGAACCTTCTATCAGAACCAGGTCCAAACCCCTTCAGAACCTGGCAAAAAGCTCCATCAGTACAAGGAAAGAAAAACTCCATCAGAACCAGATCCAATCTCCATCAGAACCAGTTAGGAACCCTCCATCAGAACCGGACACAAACTCCATCAGAACCAGTTAGGAACCCTCCATTAGAACCAGATCCAAACTCCATCAGAACCAGGAGGAATTCTGTATCAGGACCAGTTAGTCACCCACTATCAGAACCAGGTCCAAACTCAATCAGAACCAGGAGGAACCTTATATCAGAACCAGGTCCCAACTCCACCAGAACCTGGCAAAAAACTCCATAAGAACCTTGAACAATTCTATACCTGAACCATGTACAAGCATCCATCAGAACAAGACCCAAACTCCATCAGAACCAGGAACAAATCTCCATCAGAACCAGGTCCAAATTCAATCAGAACCAGGAGGAACCTTCTATCAGAACCAGGTCCAAACTCCTTCAGAACCTGGAATAAATCTCCACAAGAACTGGACCCAAACTCCGTCAGAACCAGTTAGGGACCCTCCATCAGAACCAAGTCCAAACTCAATCAGAACCAGGAGGAAACCCCTATCAGAACCAGATCCAATCTCCATCAGAACCAGTTAGGAACCCTCCATCAGAACCAGACCCGAACTCCAGCAGAACCAGGAACAAATCTCCATAATAACCGGACACAAACTCCATCAGAAGCAGTTAAGAACCCTCCATCAGAACCAGACCCAAACTCCATCAGAACCAGGAGGAATTCTGTATCAGGACCAGTTAGTCACCCACTATCAGAACCAAGTCCAAACTCAATCAGAACCAGGAGGAACCTTCTATCAGAACCAGGTCCGAACTCCTTCAGAACCTGGCAAAAAGCTCCATCAGTACAAGGAAAGAAAAACTCCATCAGAACCAGATCCAATTTACATCAGAACCAGTTAGGAACCCCCCATCAGAACCAGATCCAATCTCCATCAGAACCAGTTAGTAACCCTCCATCAGAACCAGACCCAAACTCAATCAGAACCAGGAGGAACCTTCTATCAGAACCAGGTCCAAACTCCTTCAGAACCTGGAATAAATCTCCACAAGAACTGGACCCAAACTCCATCAGAACCAGTTAGGGACCCTCCATCAGAACCAAGTCCAAACTCAATCAGAACCAGGAGGAAACTACTATCAGAACCAGGAACAAATCTCCATCAGAACCAGACCCAAACTCCATCAGAACCAGGAGGAATTCTGTATCAGGACCAGTTTGTCACCCACTATCAGAACCAGGTCCAAACTCAGTCAGAACCAGAAAGATACCTCTATCAGAACCAGTTCCAAGAAGAATCAGAACCTGTAATAAATCTCCACAAGAACTGGACCCAAACTCCATCAGAACCAGGAGGAAACTTCTATCAGAACCAGGAAAAAATTTCCATCGGAACCTTGTACAATTCTTCATCAGATCCAGGTACAAACGTCTATCAGAACCAGGAAGAAACAGCCATCAGAACCAGGTCCCAACTCCACCAGAACCTGGCAAAAAACTCCATAAGAACCTTGAACAATTCTATACCTGAACCATGTACAAGCATCCATCAGAACAAGACCCAAACTCCATCAGAACCAGGAATAAATCTCCATCAAAACCAGACCCAAACTCCATCAGAACCAGGAGGAATTCTCCATCAGGACCAGTTAGGCACCCAGTATCAGAACCAGGTCCAAACTCAATCAGAACCAGAAAGAATATGCTAACGTTAGGATTGTAGCTTCTCTTTCTCCTCTCTTAGCTAAAGAACACTTTTGCGTTTTTTAGGCAATTTCCTGTTTGTTTTTGTGTTTCTTCAGCGTATTTGTTGTTATTTCCTTTTTTCTGAAATTTCTCCTATTTTCTTATGTGTTTTAGCACTGACTTGAACTTCTTAGTCTATATTTTTGCTTCAGTCTATGCTTTTTCAGCTCATCTATGGCAGCTCTTTCCTGCTTTTTTAAAGTTTTTGTCAGTTCTTGCATTTCAACAACTCTTTCAACAAGTAGTTTTGAGGTAACTTTAAATTGTTAAGCTATTTTATAGGTAATAGTCTTCCTGCTTAAACAGATCAGATGAGTTTTTCTTTGCTGTTTCTGCTATTTCTACTAATTTATCAGATTTCAGCAGATTTTCTGCAGTCAATTTCAGCTTTTTTCTGCAAGCTTTCAGCTAAAAAATTCAGCTTACAGCATTCACACTGCATTTTCGTAGGAAATGCAAATTTTTCTAGTTCTTATTCTGGTTGCTTCCGTACACTTTTTGATTCGCTACTACTTCTGCATACTTTGTGCTATTTCTGCTGTTCAACTTTTACAATATTCTGTTCATTCTGCTCTTTCCGGCTATGTCTTTTGGTATTTATATCTTTTATACTTTTTAAAATATTCAGCTTTTTATGAATTTTTTGCTCCCATAGGAATGAATGGAAAATGGCAAAAATTCTGCTAAAACTTCACTGTTTTTGCCATTTAACTACTTCCGCATACTTTCAGCTAGAAACACCATTCAACTTTTAAAATGCTTTCACAACCTTCTGCTATTACTGTTTAATTCAACTTTGTGATATCTTTTACAGTTTTTCTACAATTTGGTTTCAAACTTTTTAAAAAATTTTTCAGATTTTCAGTTTTATAATGTAATCCTATGACGGAATGTTCGTGTCGCTAGAGTGTATGCTCTAGGTTTTTGAATAACTTGAAAAAGAACGAACAAACTCTCTTCACTCGCTCAATTTTCAATCTACCTATACAAATTATACATCAAAACGTAGGAATCTCTTTCACGATTAAGAAAATGTCACCCTCATTGATGTGGGACACATAGTTTTCCGGCAACACGCCCCGAAGCAACACAAAGTCAACACCCTCTATAGGAAATCTATAGGGATTTCAGAAAAAATCAGAGCAAAAATCCTTAAAGTCACATGTTTTCGAATCGCCGCCTCTCGTAAACAGTTCGAGGTAGAGATATGAGCCTTGTGCAGATTTATCTTCAGACCTTGCTGGCACTCACAGTGAAGGAATTTTTTTGATAAGTTTTATCGTTTTGTCATAAAAAAGGTTTGTTTAGGAGTACCAAATCTATCCTTCCCAAAATCGCTTAAAATTGAAAAATTTCAAAATTATCCATATTTCTACACTGTCATATCTCCTACATGGATTCATGTAGACACATGAAAATCTTCAGGATTGTTCACCGATCCCTGCTGATACCTACGGTCCAAAAATTATTTGGATACCTTTTATTGTTTCCTCGTGACGTAATTTTGTTTGAGAGAGAAAAATGCACCTTCACCCAGTTTACAAATGGTCAAAATTATACACTTTTTCACAGGGTCACATCTCCCAGACAGATTTTTGTAGAAACTTGAGAAGCTCCATGATTGTTCAGCAAGGCCTGCTGATTCATACGGTGCATGAATCAAATCGATAGCCCTTATAGTTTCCGAGTTATTAGACGTTGTTTGAGATCATGTTCAGGCATTGTTCTGTTTTTCTCCATTTTCCCCTTTCTTTTCACCTAGTGTTTTGCCTTTAATATTATATTTTCAGCAAAAACGTGTTAATATTCTCGATCTCCTGTCCGTTCTGATAAAAACGGTCCAAGAATGACATCGATCGCCCCTACGGTTTCAGAGTTATGGCCAGTTGTTCGGGAGCATGCGCCTCCATGTTATAATGCCTAGACCAGGGGAGACAGAGAGTGAGGTGCTGCGTGAGTGAGAAACAGCAGGTGTCAAGTTACACTGACGCTCTTTGCTGATTGGCGGATTCATTCCTCACTGTTCTATTTATAGCTCTGTGTATCTCCTACTGTCTATGTCTGTATATGATTCTGTCTTTGTTTCTGCCTCCATTCACTCCGTGTCTGATACTCGGACACACACACACACGCTCACACACACACCCACACACACATTCATGGATTACCATATTTGTGAGGACTTTTCATTGACTTCCATTCATTTTCATTCCTTTCTATGGCCTAAACCTGACCCGACCCCCTAACCCTTTGATCATCTTCATAGGAGGCAACTACTGGCGGCCATTTTGTGTTGAGTACTTAAACAGCATGTACTGCTGTTCTAACAGCTGGACAACAGTGATTAAATTTAAAAGGCAATTTCCTAGACTTTGGCATATAGGCTGTTAGCGCATCAGAACCTGGAACAAATCTCCATCAGAACCAGACCCAAACTCCATCAGAACCTTATCCAAAATCTATCAGAATCAGATGGAAACTCTATCAGAACAGGGTACAAATCTTCATCAGAACCATGTACAAACCTCCATCTGAAATAGGTCCAAATTCTATAAGAGCCAAGGAGAAACATTCATCAGAACCAGGTCCAAACTCCAGCAGAACCAGGAACAGATCTCCATCAGAACCGGACACAAACTCCATCAGAGCTAGTTAGGAACCCTCCATCAGAACCATACCCAAACTCCATCAGAACCAGGAGGAATTCTGTATCAGGACCAGTTAGTCACCCACTATCAGAACCAGGTCCAAACTCAATCAGAACCAGGAGGAACCTTCTATCAGAACCAGGTCCCAACTCCACCAGAACCTGGCAAAAAACTCCATAAGAACCTTGAACAATTCTATACCTGAACCATGTACAAGCATCCATCAGAACAAGACCCAAACTCCATCAGAACCAGGAACAAATCTCCATCAAAACCAGACCCAAACTCCATCAGAACCAAGAGGAATTCTGTATCAGGACAAGTTATTCAGCCACTATCAGAACCAGGTCCAAATTCAATCAGAACCAGGAGGAACCTTCCATCAGAACCAGGTCCAAACTCCTTCAGAACCTGGAATAAATCTCCACAAGAACTGGACCCAAACTCCATCAGAACCAGTTAGGGACCCTTCATCAGAACCAAGTCCAAACTCAATCAGAACCAGGAGGAAACCCCTATCAGAACCAGATCCAATCTCCATCAGAACCAGTTAGGAACCCTCCATCAGAACCAGACCCGAACTCCAGCAGAACCAGGAACAAATCTCCATAATAACCGGACACAAACTCCATCAGAAGCAGTTAAGAACCCTCCATCAGAACCAGACCCAAACTCCATCAGAACCAGGAGGAATTCTGTATCAGGACCAGTTAGTCACCCACTATCAGAACCAAGTCCAAACTCAATCAGAACCAGGAGGAACCTTCTATCAGAACCAGGTCCAAACTCCTTCAGAACCTGGCAAAAAGCTCCATCAGTACAAGGAAAGAAAAACTCCATCAGAACCAGATCCAATTTACATCAGAACCAGTTAGGAAACCTCCATCAGATCCAGATCCAATCTCCATCAGAACCAGTTAGGAACCCTCCATCAGAACCAGACCCAAACTCAATCAGAACCAGGAGGAACCTTCTATCAGAACCAGGTCCAAACTCCTTCAGAACCTGGAATAAATCTCCACAAGAACTGGACCCAAACTCCATCAGAACCAGTTAGGAACCCTCCATCAGAACCAGACCCAAACTCCATCAGAACCAGGAGGAATTCTGTATCAGGACCAGTTAGTCACCCACTATCAGAACCAGGTCCAAACTCAGTCAGAACCAGAAAGATACCTCTATCAGAACCAGTTCCAAGAAGAATCAGAACCTGTAATAAATCTCCACAAGAACTGGACCCAAACTCCATCAGAACCAGGAGGAAACTTCTATCAGAACCAGGAAAAAATTTCCATCGGAACCTTGTACAATTCTTCATCAGATCCAGGTACAAACGTCTATCAGAACCAGGAAGAAACAGCCATCAGAACCAGGTCCCAACTCCACCAGAACCTGGCAAAAAACTCCATAAGAACCTTGAACAATTCTATACCTGAACCATGTACAAGCATCCATCAGAACAAGACCCAAACTCCATCAGAACCAGGAATAAATCTCCATCAAAACCAGACCCAAACTCCATCAGAACCAGGAGGAATTCTCCATCAGGACCAGTTAGGCACCCAATATCAGAACCAGGTCCAAACTCAATCAGAACCAGGAAGAATATGCTAACGTCAGGATTGTAGCTTCTCTTTCTCCTCTCTTAGCTAAAGAACACTTTTGCGTTTTTTAGGCAATTTCCTGTTTGTTTTTGTGTTTCTTCGGCGTATTTGTTGTTATTTCCTTTTTTCTGAAATTTCTCCTATTTTCTTATGTGTTTTAGCACTGACTTGAACTTCTTAGTCTATATTTTTGCTTCAGTCTATGCTTTTTCAGTTCATCTATGGCAGCTCTTTCCTGCTTTTTTAAAGTTTTTGTCAGTTCTTGCATTTCAACAACTCTTTCAACAAGTAGTTTTGAGGTAACTTTAAATTGTTAAGCTGTTTTATAGGTAATAGTCTTCCTGCTTAAACAGATCAGATGAGTTTTTATTTGCTGTTTCTGCTATTTCTACTAATTTATCAGATTTCAGCAGATTTTCTGCAGTCAATTTCAGCTTTTTTCTGCCAGCTTTCAGCTAAAAAATTCAGCTTACAGCATTCACACTGCATTTTCGTAGGAAATGCAAATTTTTCTAGTTATTATTATTCTTATTCTGGTTGCTTCCGTACACTTTTTGAACCGCTTCTCCTTCTGCATACTTTGTGCTATTTTAACCATTCAAATTTCACAATATTCAGCCCTTTCAGGACATTCCGGCTATATCTTTTGGTATTTATATCTTTTATACTTTTTAAAATATTCAGCTTTTTATGAATTTTTTGCTCCCATAGGAATGAATGGAAAATGGGAAAAATTCTGCTAAAACTTCACTGTTTTTGCCATTTAACTACTTCCGCATACTTTCAGCTAGAAACACCATTCAACTTTTAAAATGCTTTCACAACCTTCTGCTATTACTGTTTAATTCAACTTTGTGATATCTTTTACAGTTTTTCTACAATTTGGTTTCAAACTTTATTACAATTTTTTCAGATTTTCAGTTTTATAATGTAATCCTATGACGGAATGTTCGTGTCGCTAGAGTGTATGCTCTAGGTTTTTTAATAACTTGAAAAAGAACGAACAAACTCTCTTCACTCGCTCAATTTTCAATCTACCTATACAAATTATACATCAAAACGTAGGAATCTCTTTCACGATTAAGAAAATGTCACCCTCATTGATGTGGGACACATAGTTTTCCGGCAACACGCCCCGAAGCAACACAAAGTCAACACACCCTCTATAGGAAATCTATAGGGATTTCAGAAAAAATCAGAGCAAAAATCCTTAAAGTCACATGTTTTCGAATCGCCGCCTCTCGTAAACAGTTCGAGGTAGAGATATGAGCCTTGTGCAGATTTATCTTCAGACCTTGCTGGCACTCACAGTGAAGGAATTTTTTTGATAAGTTTTATCGTTTTGTCATAAAAAAGGTTTGTTTAGGAGTACCAAATCTATCCTTCCCAAAATCGCTTAAAATTGAAAAATTTCAAAATTATCCATATTTCTACACTGTCATATCTCCTACATGGATTCATGTAGACACATGAAAATCTCCAGGATTGTTCACCGATCCCTGCTGATACCTACGGTCCAAAAAGTATTTGGATACCTTTTATCGTTTCCTCGTGACGTAATTTTGTTTGAGAGAGAAAAATTCATCTTCACCCAGTTTAAAAATGGTCAAAATGATCCACTTTTTCACAGGGTCACATCTCCCAGACAGATTTTTGTAGAAACTTGAGAAGCTCCATGATTGTTCAGCAAGGCCTGTTGATTCATACGGTGCATGAATCAAATCGATAGCCCTTATAGTTTCCGAGTTATTAGACGTTGTTTGAGATAATGTTCAGGCATTGTTCTGTTTTTCTCCATTTTCCCCTTTCTTTTCACCTAGTGTTTTGCCTTTAATTTTATATTTTCAGCAAAAACGTGTTAATATTCTCGATCTCCTGTCCGTTCTGATAAAAACGGTCCAAGAATGACATCGATCGCCCCTACGGTTTCAGAGTTATGGCCAGTTGTTCGGGAGCATGCGCCTCCATGTTATAATGCCTAGACCAGGGGAGACAGAGAGTGAGGTGCTGCGTGAGTGAGAAACAGCAGGTGTCAAGTTACACTGACGCTCTTTGCTGATTGGCTGATTCATTCCTCATTGTTCTATTTATAGCTCTGTGTATCTCCTACTGTCTATGTCTGTATATGATTCTGTCTTTGTTTCTGCCTCCATTCACTCCGTGTCTGATACTCGGACACACACACACACACGCTCACACACACCCACACACACATTCATGGATTACCATCTTTGTGAGGACTTTTCATTGACTTCCATTCATTTTCATTCGTTTCTATGGCCTAAACCTGACCCGACCCCCTAACCCTTTGATCATCTTCATAGGAGGCAACTACTGGCGGCCATTTTGTGTTGAGTACTTAAACAGCATGTCCTGCTGTTCTAACAGCTGGACAACAGTGATTAAATTTAAAAGGCAATTTCATAGACTTTGGCATATAGGCTGTTAGTGCATCAGAACCTGGAACAAATCTCCATCAGAACCAGACCCAAACTCCATCAGAACCTTATCCAAAATCC
This sequence comes from Girardinichthys multiradiatus, assembly GCF_021462225.1. Taxonomy (NCBI): domain Eukaryota; kingdom Metazoa; phylum Chordata; class Actinopteri; order Cyprinodontiformes; family Goodeidae; genus Girardinichthys; species Girardinichthys multiradiatus. The sequence goes on from NC_061807.1 coordinate 3,085,628, forward strand.
ATCAGAATCAGATGGAAACTCTATCAGAACAGGGTACAAATCTTCATCAGAACCATGTACAAACCTCCATCTGAAATAGGTCCAAATTCTATAAGAGCCAAGGAGAAACATTCATCAGAACCAGGTCCAAACTCCAGCAGAACCAGGAACAGATCTCCATCAGAACCGGACACAAACTCCATCAGAGCTAGTTAGGAACCCTCCATCAGAACCATACCCAAACTCCATCAGAACCAGGAGGAATTCTGTATCAGGACCAGTTAGTCACCCACTATCAGAACCAAGTCCAAACTCAATCAGAACCAGGAGGAACCTTTTATCAGAACCAGGTCCAAACTCCTTCAGAACCTGGCAAAAAGCTCCATCACTACAAGGAAAGAAAAACTCCATCAGAACCAGATCCAATCTCCATCAGAACCAGTTAGGAACCTTCCATCAGAACCGGACACAAACTCCATCAGAACCAGATCCAATCTCCATCAGAACCAGTTAGGAACCCTCCATCAGAACCGGACACAAACTCCATCAGAACCAGTTAGGAACCCTCCATCAGAACCAGACCCAAACTCCATCAGAATCAGGAGGAATTCTGTATCATGACCAGTTGGTCACCCACTATCAAAACCAAGTCCAAACTCAATCAGAACCAGGAGGAACCTTCTATCAGAACCAGGTCCAAACCCTTCAGAACCTGGCAAAAAGCTCCATCAGTACAAGGAAAGAAAAACTCCATCGAACCAGATCCAATCTCCATCAGAACCAGTTAGGAACCCTCCATCAGAACCGGACACAAACTCCATCAGAACCAGATCCAATCTCCATCAGAACCAGTTAGGAACCCTCCATCAGAACCAAGTCCAAACTCAATCAGAACCAGGAGGAAACCCCTATCAGAACCAGATCCAATCTCCATCAGAACCAGTTAGGAACCCTCCATCAGAACCAGACCCGAACTCCAGCAGAACCAGGAACAAATCTCCATAATAACCGGACACAAACTCCATCAGAAGCAGTTAAGAACCCCCCATCAGAACCAGACCCAAACTCCATCAGAACCAGGAGGAATTCTGTATCAGGACCAGTTAGTCACCCACTATCAGAACCAAGTCCAAACTCAATCAGAACCAGGAGGAACCTTCTATCAGAACCAGGTCCAAACTCCTTCAGAACCTGGCAAAATGCTCCATCAGAACCAGTTAGGAAACCTCCATCAGAACCAGATCCAATCTCCATCAGAACCAGTTAGGAACCCTCCATCAGAACCGGACACAAACTCAATCAGAACCAGGAGGAACCTTCTATCAGAACCAGGTCCAAACTCCTTCAGAACCTGGAATAAATCTCCACAAGAACTGGACCCAAACTCCATCAGAACCAGTTAGGGACCCTCCATCAGAACCAAGTCCAAACTCAATCAGAACCAGGAGGAAACTACTATCAGAACCAGAAACAAATCTCCATCAGAACCGGACACAAACTCCATCAGAACCAGTTAGGAACCCTCCATCAGAACCAGACCCAAACTCCATCAGAACCAGGAGGAATTCTGTATCAGGACCAGTTAGTCACCCACTATCAGAACCAGGTCCAAACTCAGTCAGAACCAGAAAGATACCTCTATCAGAACCAGTTCCAAGAAGAATCAGAACCTGTAATAAATCTCCACAAGAACTGGACCCAAACTCCATCAGAACCAGGAGGAAACTTCTATCAGAACCAGGAAAAAATTTCCATCGGAACCTTGTACAATTCTTCATCAGATCGAGGTACAAACGTCTATCAGAACCAGGAAGAAACAGCCATCAGAACCAGGTCCCAACTCCACCAGAACCTGGCAAAAAACTCCATAAGAACCTTGAACAATTCTATACCTGAACCATGTACAAGCATCCATCAGAACAAGACCCAAACTCCATCAGAACCAGGAACAAATCTCCATCAAAACCAGACCCAAACTCCATCAGAACCAGGAGGAATTCTCCATCAGGACCAGTTAGGCACCCATTATCAGAACCAGGTCCAAACTCAATCAGAACCAGAAAGAATATGCTAACGATAGGATTGTAGCTTCTCTTTCTCCTCTCTTAGCTAAAGAACACTTTTGCGTTTTTTAGGCAATTTCCTGTTTGTTTTTGTGTTTCTTCAGCGTATTTGTTGTTATTTCCTTTTTTCTGAAATTTCTCCTATTTTCTTATGTGTTTTAGCACTGACTTGAACTTCTTAGTCTATATTTTTGCTTCAGTCTATGCTTTTTCAGCTCATCTATGGCAGCTCTTTCCTGCTTTTTTAAAGTTTTTGTCAGTTCTTGCATTTCAACAACTCTTTCAACAAGTAGTTTTGAGGTAACTTTAAATTGTTAAGCTGTTTTATAGGTAATAGTCTTCCTGCTTAAACAGATCAGATGAGTTTTTATTTGCTGTTTCTGCTATTTCTACTAATTTATCAGATTTCAGCAGATTTTCTGCAGTCAATTTCAGCTTTTTTCTGCCAGCTTTCAGCTAAAAAATTCAGCTTACAGCATTCACACTGCATTTTCGTAGGAAATGCAAATTTTTCTAGTTATTATTATTCTTATTCTGGTTGCTTCCGTACACTTTTTGAACCGCTTCTCCTTCTGCATACTTTGTGCTATTTCTGCCGTTCAACTTTTACAATATTCTGCTCATTCTGCTCTTTCCGGCTATGTCTTTTGGTATTTATATCTTTTATACTTTTTAAAATATTCAGCTTTTTATGAATTTTTTGCTCCCATAGGAATGAATGGAAAATGGGAAAAATTCTGCTAAAACTTCACTGTTTTTGCCATTTAACTACTTCCGCATACGTTTAGCTAGAAACACCATTCAACTTTTAAAATGCTTTCACAACCTTCTGCTATTACTGTTTAATTCAACTTTGTGATATCTTTTACAGTTTTTCTACAATTTGGTTTCAAACTTTATTACAATTTTTTCAGATTTTCAGTTTTATAATGTAATCCTATGACGGAATGTTCGTGTCGCTAGAGTGTATGGCTCTAGGTTTTTTAATAACTTGAAAAAGAACGAACAAACTCTCTTCACTCGCTCAATTTTCAATCTACCTATACAAATTATACATCAAAACGTAGGAATCTCTTTCACGATTAAGAAAATGTCACCCTCATTGATGTGGGACACATAGTTTTCCGGCAACACGCCCCGAAGCAACACAAAGTCAACACCCTCTATAGGAAATCTATAGGGATTTCAGAAAAAATCAAAGCAAAAATCCTTAAAGTCACATGTTTTCGAATCGCCGCCTCTCGTAAACAGTTCGAGGTAGAGATATGAGCCTTGTGCAGATTTATCTTCAGACCTTGCTGGCACTCACAGTGAAGGAATTTTTTTGATAAGTTTTATCGTTTTGTCATAAAAAAGGTTTGTTTAGGAGTACCAAATCTATCCTTCCCAAAATCGCTTAAAATTGAAAAATTTCAAAATTATCCATATTTCTACACTGTCATATCTCCTACATGGATTCATGTAGACACATGAAAATCTCCAGGATTGTTCACCGATCCCTGCTGATACCTACGGTCCAAAAAGTATTTGGATACCTTTTATCGTTTCCTCGTGACGTAATTTTGTTTGAGAGAGAAAAATTCATCTTCACCCAGTTTAAAAATGGTCAAAATGATCCACTTTTTCACAGGGTCACATCTCCCAGACAGATTTTTGTAGAAACTTGAGAAGCTCCATGATTGTTCAGCAAGGCCTGTTGATTCATACGGTGCATGAATCAAATCGATAGCCCTTATAGTTTCCGAGTTATTAGACGTTGTTTGAGATCATGTTCAGGCATTGTTCTGTTTTTCTCCATTTTCCCCTTTCTTTTCACCTAGTGTTTTGCCTTTAATTTTATATTTTCAGCAAAAACGTGTTAATATTCTCGATCTCCTGTCCGTTCTGATAAAAACGGTCCAAGAATGACATCGATCGCCCCTACGGTTTCAGAGTTATGGCCAGTTGTTCGGGAGCATGCGCCTCCATGTTATAATGCCTAGACCAGGGGAGACAGAGAGTGAGGTGCTGCGTGAGTGAGAAACAGCAGGTGTCAAGTTACACTGACGCTCTTTGCTGATTGGCTGATTCATTCCTCATTGTTCTATTTATAGCTCTGTGTATCTCCTACTGTCTATGTCTGTATATGATTCTGTCTTTGTTTCTGCCTCCATTCTCTCCGTGTCTGATACTCGGACACACACACATGCTCACACACACCCACACACACATTCATGGATTACCATCTTTGTGAGGACTTTTCATTGACTTCCATTCATTTTCATTTGTTTCTATGGCCTAAACCTGACCCGACCCCCTAACCCTTTGATCATCTTCATAGGAGGCAACTACTGGCGGCCATTTTGTGTTGAGTACTTAAACAGCATGTACTGCTGTTCTAACAGCTGGACAACAGTGATTAAATTTAAAAGGCAATTTCATAGACTTTGGCATATAGGCTGTTAGTGCATCAGAACCTGGAACAAATCTCCATCAGAACCAGACCCAAACTCCATCAGAACCTTATCCAAAATCCATCAGAATCAGATGGAAACTCTATCAGAACAGGGTACAAATCTTCATCAGAACCATGTACAAACCTCCATCTGAAATAGGTCCAAATTTTATAAGAGCCAAGGAGAAACATTCATCAGAACCAGGTCCAAACTCCGGCAGAACCAGGAACAGATCTCCATCAGAACCGGACACAAACTCCATCAGAGCTAGTTAGGAACCCTCCATCAGAACCATACCCAAACTTCATCAGAACCAGGAGGAATTCTGTATCAGGACCAGTTAGTCACCCACTATCAGAACCAAGTCCAAACTCAATCAGAACCAGGAGGAACCTTTTATCAGAACCAGGTCCAAACTCCTTCAGAACCTGGCAAAAAGCTCCATCACTACAAGGAAAGAAAAACTCCATCAGAACCAGATCCAATCTCCATCAGAACCAGTTAGGAACCTTCCATCAGAACCGGACACAAACTCCATCAGAACCAGTTAGGGACCCTCCACCAGAACCAAGTCCAAACTCAATCAGAACCAGGAGGAAACTTCTATCAGAACCAGATCCAAACTCCTTCAGAACCTGGCAAAAAGCTCCATCAGAACCAGACCCAAACTCCAGCAGAACCAGGAACAAATCTCTTTCAGAACCGGACACAAACTCCATCAGAACCAGTTAGGAACCCTCCATCAGAACCAGACCCAAACTCCATCAGAACCAGGAGGAATTCTGTATCAGGACCAGTTAGTCACCCACTATCAGAACCAGGTCCAAACTCCTTCAGAACCTGGCAAAAAGCTCCATCAGTACAAGGAAAGAAAAACTCCATCAGAACCAGATCCAATCTCCATCAGAACCAGTTAGGAACCCTCCATCAGAACCAGATCCAAACTCCTTCAGAACCTGGCAAAAAGCTCCATCAGTACAAGGAAAGAAAAACTCCATCAGAACCAGATCCAATCTCCATCAGGACCAGTTAGTCATCCACTATCAGAACCAGGTCCAAACTCAATTAGAACCAGGAGGAACCTTCTATCAGAACCATGTCCAACATTCCTCAGAACCAGACCCAAACTCCAGCAGAGCCAGGAACAAATCTCCATCAGAACCGGACACAAACTCCATCAGAACCAGTTAGGACCCCTCCATCAGAACCAGACCCAAACTGCATCAGAACCAGGAGGAATTCTGTATCAGGACCAGTTAGTCATCCACTATCAGAACCAGGTCCAAACTCAATCAGAACCAGGAGGAACCTTCTATCTGAACCAGGTCCAAACTCCTTCAGAACCTGGCAAAAAGCTCCATCAGTACAAGGAAAGAAAAACTCCATCAGAACCACATCCAATCTCCATCAGAACCAGTTAGGAACCCTCCATCAGAACCGGACACAAACTCCATCAGAACCAGTTAGGAACCCCCCATTAGAACCAGACCCAAACTCCATCAGAACCAGGAGGAATTCTGTATCAGGACCAGTTAGTCACCCACTATCAGAACCAGGTCCAAACTCAATCAGAACCAGGAGGAACCTTCTATCAGAACCAGTTCCGAACTCCTTCAGAACCTGGCAAAAAGCTCCATCAGTACAAGGAAAGAAAAACTCCATCAGAACCAGATCCAATCTCCATCAGAACCTGTTAGGAACCCTCCATCAGAACCAGACCCAAACTCTATCAGAACCAGGAGGAATTCTGTATCAGGACCAGTTAGTCACCCACTATCAGAACCAGGTCCAAACTCAATCAGAACCAGGAGGAACCTTCTATCAGAACCAGGTCCAAACTCCTTCAGAACCTGGAATAAATCTCCACAAGAACTGGTTTAGCCCAGGTCAGGCGCTTCTGCCGCTGTTTCTGGTTCAAAAGTGGCTTGACCTGGGGAATGCGGCACCTGTAGCCCATTTCCTGCACACGCCTGTGCACGGTGGCTCTGGATGTTTCTACTCCAGACTCAGTCCACTGCTTCCGCAGGTCCCCCAAGGTCTGGAATCGGCCCTTCTCCACAATCTTCCTCAGGGTCCGGTCACCTCTTCTCGTTGTGCAGCGTTTCTGCCACCCTTTTCCCTTCCACAGACTTCCCACTGAGGTGCCTTGATACAGCATTCTGGGAACAGCCTATTCGTTCAGAAATTTCTTTCTGTGTCTTACCCTCTTGCTTGAGGGTGTCAATAGTGGCCTTCTGGACAGCAGTCAGGTCGGCAGTCTTACCCATGATTGGGGTTTTGAGTGATGAACCAGGCTGGGAGTTTTAAAGGCCCCAGGAATCTTTTGCAGGTGTTTAGAGTTAACTCGTTGATTCAGATGATTAGGTTCATAGCTCGTTTAGAGACCCTTTTAATGATATGCTAATTTTGTGAGATAGGAATTTTGGGTTTTCATGAGCTGTATGCCAAAATCATCCCTATTAAGACAATAAAAGACCTGAAATATTTCAGTTAGTGTGCAATGAATCTAAAATATATGAATGTTAAATTTTCATCATGACATTATGGAATATAATGAACTTTATCACAATATGCTAATTTTTTGAGAAGGACCTGTAATACAAGACTGCTAATTAAACAGCCTTCATCACTAGGGATGGGTACCGAATTTGGTACTTTTTTAGGCACCGACTGAATTCCAGTTGGTACTAACAAGTACCATTTGACGTAAAATCAAACGGTACCCTGTTTTAGTACCTAAACGTATCATTGTGACACTAAGGGAGTGGAAGAGTGGGTGATTTTCCATGCCAAACATGAACACAGCATTGCACGCACAAAAGCATAATGACGTCAGTAGTCGCCGTCAACAAAGCAAGCATGTGTTATGGAAAGAGCTTCAAAATATGGCTTCACTTTTCAAAATACAATGCAGAGGGGGTAGTGGCGTAGTGGTTAGAGAGCAGGGCATTTGTGTCCTGGAGAGGCCACAGGAACCTGGGTGAGAATCCTACAGGATTAAATGACTACAGGCCTGTCGCCCCCTGACATCTGTGTTCATGAAATCCTTTGAGCGACTGGTGCTGAAGCACTTGAAGGACATCACAGCCCTCCTGCTGGACACCCCTGCAGTTTGCCGGTCAAACAGGTCAAACTGGTCGACAGACGATGCAGTCAGCTTGGGACTACACTTCATCCTGCAACATCTTGTTAGGAATAACCTTTATTAATATGACTCATAGCTGTTTTTCCCATTTATACCTTATTGATATAAAGTATAAGTTGTAATGTTTCCCTTTTGTTAGAATAGGATAAGAATGCTCATAGACATACAGGTCCTTCTCAAAATATTAGCATATTGTGATACAGTTCATTATTTTCCATAATGTAATGATGAAAATTTAACATTCATATATTTTAGATTCATTGCACACTAACTGAAATATTTCAGGTCTTTTATTGTCTTAATACGGATGATTTTGGCATACAGCTCATGAAAACCCAAAATTCCTATCTCACAAAATTAGCATATTTCATCCGACCAATAAAAGAAAAGTGTTTTTAATACAAAAAACATCAACCTTCAAATAATCATGTACAGTGTTGTGGAATTTCTTATCAAAGTGGAGAGAAGTTGACTCACAAGAAGAGAAAATCCGGACTTTGTCTTAATAAGTTTTATTCAAAGGCATTCAGCGTTTGAATGACTCTGTCACCAAGCAAGTCAGTTAAACAGAGCAACGAACAGAAATCACAAACAGTATTTATACTAAAAATGAGGGTGTTATCTCAACTTCAAGGAGTTTTAGAAATATGGCCCCTAGACCCTCCCCGGGTCAGAGTTAAAAAAGTTATTTATGAGGGCACCCATCTACCTTCCCTTGAAATATACACTTCAGGAAGGGTTAACCATAAAACTCTCCAGCATTTGAATTTAGAGTCCATCTGCTCTAAAAAACAGAACACCAATAAAACACAGAGGTCAGAGGTGAGAGGTAGATGGAAGGTCACCTGTGAGTGATACAACACAGAATCAAATGAGAGAGGTGAAGGGAATATCAGAGCACTTTAAAAGAATTTTCCATTACACTCCTTTCTTCTGATTACAAGATAATCACAAAACTAAGAAAATTCTACAAAACCAGCACCCAAGCTCATAATCAAAGTAAAACTAATAAATGAAAAGAATACATAACAAATACATGTGTTATTTCATGGCTTCCTCTAAGATCTACTGTTCACAAATTACAACCAAAACAAAGCTAAAACAATAAGGATAACAACACTTAAAAAAAAAAAAAACTCCAAATCTCTATATATACCACTAAAATGCTGAACATCAGTAATAACTCCCCAAACACTTTAGAGTTAGCACATCATTAAAGCATCTCAAGCAACATAAAATCCATCGGTATCCATACCATCTGCCACCTCAAATGCAGAATCATCACAATCATGACAAACAGAAATTAAGTTCACATCCTTATCAACAGGCAACACAGAAAAACGTACCAGTCTCATCACCATTCCCCTAACCATTGGAATAATACAACATGAAAGAAACATCAAAATCAAAAAGAAACATAAAAGAATCACTCCAATCTTTACTAACCAAGATGTCCATCCACCAGTAAAGAACCAAGACCAAGGATTCCAAGAGGAACTCATATTCTCCTTCTGTTGGGTCGTCAGCAAGTCCTCAAACTTATCATGGATACTCGTCATGTTCTTAGACACATCGGGAATAAAAGTGCAACATTGTTCCCCAATTAAATGACAACGCCACCCCTCTCAGCTAACAGATAATCCAAAGCCATTCTATTTTGCAAACTCATAGTTCTTATAGCCTGCTGCTCCGTAGTTAGAACAGTGAAACCTTCCTCAGATAAAGCAGTAAGATTTTCTAACTCAACTGACAACTCATTAATCCTATGGGCGGCGTTAGCAGCACCATAATTAGGAAAAATTGTACCCAAAATCCCTTTCCAATGTGGGATCCTAGCTCTCTTTTGCCGTTTGAGCATTGTCTTCCTCTCTAATAATGGGCTGAGTGAATCATAAGTCGTGACTGTAGGTAGTAAATGAGCTAGATAACATACTCCAGACCAATTAGCAGGCAGATACAGATATGATCTGTTTCCACACATCCAAACCATGTTCTTAGGACACGAGAACCCATCTCTACTAGGAAAAGTAACAAGAACCCTGGTTAATTTACCTGCCATGCCATACAATTGACTTCCATTCGGTAAGGCTGTAAGATTAAGAGTTAACACAAAAGGATCTGGAGCCAAAGATTCTGAAATAGTATACGGATCAGTTCTGACAGGACAAGGTCTAGATGTATTACTGTGGATCAAGGCACATGAAACTGGTATAATAGTTTTACAACCCACCGTCTTTCCAAGGAAATAAGGTGTGCTTTCCTCCTGAGCAATACAAATATCTGGATCTTTAATTGGATTTCTATTACCCCGAAATCTATAAAGAGTTCTTGTAGACGCACACGTTAAATTAGTCTCACTAGAAAATTTACCAACATTTCTGCTTTTCCGTACAGTATAATTCCTCACCCAAGGAAAAATGACCTCCACCAACTGGTTATCTGGAAAGAAAGTAGCTAGAGTATAAGCAGTATCAATAGGAACTGGTACCAAAAATGGTTGATCATTAATAGCATGTGGAATCAAACAACAAACATAGCAACTATCATCTCTTATCTTCCTCACAGTTTGATGCATCAGTTGCCACCAGACATTATCAGCATGATCATAGTAGTCAGAAAAGTGATGGATCTCTCTTCGAATCAGCTGATGAGTATTATTAGCACAATTCCTCAAATTAGCCTTACATTGTCTTTGCTGTACCTTTTCCCAAATGAACACAAGAGTTATAAAAATACTTGAAATACCAATCATTAGCATCAGAACAGACCATCTTCCATTTAACTGCATCGTGACCTTGAAGTGGAATGTCCTTTCTTCTGGTACTGAAAGCAAACAGTTTTTTCTCAAAGAAAACAAATTATAAACAACTTAAAAAATAATAATAATAAAAAAAAATCCTGCTGCCTCTCCTGAGTGGCTTCTGCGCTTCAAGCTGCCCTGTTACCAGTCTGGTACAGGTGGGCGGTCGTTGGAAGCTCCTCTAGGTAGGAGGTTCAGAACCAGGATGCTGCTCGGGTGGTGTTCCAGTGAACACCTTGCAGTGCGTAAAATGGACCCAGGTGTCACGTTCCTGGACCTTTACGGCAGTGTGAGTCACCAGCAGAATTTGAAACGGACCTCTCCACCGCTTGTCTCTCCAGTGACGTCTCCTGGCATCTCTAATCAGCACCCACTGTCCTGGCTGGAACTGGTGCAGGGGTCTGTCAGCTACTGGGGGTAAGGCAGCTTTCACCGTCTGATGGGAGAGAGAGAGAGAACGTGACAGAACCTTACAATATTCCAACATGGAATGTTCAAAATGAGCAGTTGTTAGTGTGCTTAGGTTAGTACTCGGTCTTCCCCCTGTATTTGCAGGTCTCCCAAAAAGGATTTCAAAAGGACTCAAATTAGCTCTGGATCTATTTCTTATCCGCATATACATAAGAACCAGAGGGAGAGCTTTTGGCCAGGACAAACCTGTTTCTTCACAGCATTTAGCCAACTTATTTTTTATTGTTCCATTTTCTCGTTCTACTGCTCCACCTGATTGTGGGTGGTAAGCACAATGTGTCTTCAACTGGAAACCTAGAAGCTTACTAATTTCTTGCAAAGCTTTGTTGACAAAATGTGTCCCGTTATCACTGGAAATCACCTCTGGGACCCCCCAACGGGGAAGAATCTCTGTCAACAAAGACTTCGCTACAGCACTGCTGTCTGCGTGTTTTGTTGGAAACGCTTCAACATATTTAGAAAACATGTCCACGACCACTAAACAATATTTCTTCCCTTCAGCAGGTGTCAACTCAATGAAATCCATCATCAAATGCTGAAATGGGAACCGTGGAGGTGGATGTGCCGCCTGTGATTGTGCAGGAACCCTCGAGGGGTTGTGAGAAGCACAGATCAAACATCTTTTACAATAATTTTCAGCTACCACTGAAAACCCATTTGTATACCAGTATTTTTTAACCATATCCAGCATTCCCCCTTTGGACACATGATCCAATCCATGCGTCCATTTAGCAAACCAGGGAAAAAAATGTTTAGGCAGGCATGGTCTACCATCAGAAACATGCCAGCCAGAACTGCTGTTAAAGATACACCCAGCTCTTCGCCATTTTTCTTTTTCCTGTGAAGTAGCAAAAGATTGCATTTCAGGAACAGTGACACCTTGCGGATCAGTCAGAGAAAGAAAAGATTCATCTGAGGAGAAAGGCCTCAAAGCTGCGGTTTTTGCTGCCGAGTCCGCGGCTGCATTACCCCTAGAAACAAAATCAGACTGTCCTGTGTGCGCAGCACACTTAACCACAGCCAAACGTGCGGGTAACATAATAGCATCCAAAAGATCAGACACTTGTCTAGCATTCAAAATAGGTTTTCCATCTGATTTCAAAAAGGAGCGATGTCTCCACAAGGCCCCGAAATCATGCACCACTCCGAAACAATATCTTGAGTCTGTGTAAATAGTCTCAGTCTTTCCTTCTGCCAACTTGCAAGCTTCAGTCAAAGCAATTAATTCAGCTGTTTGAGCTGAGTAATGCGCTGGCAAAGGACCTGAGCGCAAAACAGCTGAGTCAGAGCACACTGCAAATCCTACTTGGTTCAGACCCACTGCAGAACGGGAGGAAGACCCATCTACATACAAGATAAGATCAGGGTTAGTCAAAGGGGTGTCTTGCAAGTCAGGACGAGGGGTACAAACAACATTTAAGACAGCTGCGCAGTCATGACTTTCACCATCCTCCTCAGTAGGCAGTAGTGTGGCTGGATTTAAAGTGTTACAACGTTTAATTGTAATGTTGGGCATGTCCAATAATATTGAAGAATACCTCAGCCACCTTGCTGCTGATAGATGAGACGTCTTTTGTTCCAGGAGGATGATGGAAACAGAATGTGGAACAAAAACTGTCAATGGATTATATCCAACAACGTCACGTGATGCCAACACGGCTTTCTCAGCTGCAGCAACAGCTCGCAAACAACCAGGCAGCCCAGCTGCAACTGGATCAAGCTTACTGGAATAATAAGCCACAGGTCGCAATTTATCACCATGGGATTGCAACAACACAGATGACATGAAACCAGATTTTTCATCCACCATTTGAATAAATGGCTTGTCAGAGTTTGGTAAAGCCAATGCAGGCGCAGAAGACAGGGCTATTTTTAAATCATTGAAAGCCAGTTCTGCCTCATCTGTCCATTTAATCTTGTCTGCAGCTGCCAAGCTCCTCCCATATATTAAACTGGCCAAAGGCGCTTCCAGCTCAGAGTAATTCAGAATGTGAGCTCTGCAATAACCTGTCATACCCAAAAATGACATCATTTGTTTCTTGGTGACAGGTTTTGGGATTTTCAGAACAGCTTCAATGCGCTGAGGGGACAGTTTTCTGCTTTTATGTGAGAGAACATGACCAAGAAATGCCACTTCTTCCTGTACAAACTGCATTTTAGATCGTGAAACTTTGTGACCCTTCTTATGAAGATGTTGAAGCAGTTTCAAGGTGTCTTTCCTACACTGATCCACTGATCCTGCTGATAATAATAAATCATCAACATACTGTGTAAGGACAGTTCCAGGAGACAGAGTCAAATCAGCCAAAGAGTCCTTCAGAGCTGTGTTAAAAATAGTTGGACTCTCTGTGTAGCCCTGACAAAGACGAGTAAAACAATATGGCTTTCCATCAAACTCAAAAGCAAACCAATACTGACTGTCCTTGTGTACAGGGACAGAAAAAAACGCATTTGCCAGGTCTATCACTGAAAAATATTTAGCTTCTGGTGGAATTTGTGACAGAATCGTAGAAGGGTTCGGAACTGATGGTGCACGGGCCACAACAGACTGGTTGACAGCCTGAAGGTCCATGACAAATCTCCATTCGTCAGGCTCTTCAGGGGGCCTAATTTTTTTCACAGGGAACAACGGTGTTCTCACAGGTGAATTTGGACAGGGTACAATTACCCCAGCTTTAAGGAGGGAATCAAAAACAGGACGAATTCCCTCCAAAGCTTCCTTCTTCAATAAGTATTGTTTCTGACATGGCCTGTAATTTGATTTAGGAGTAACAACAACTGGCTCACAATCTGTAATAAGACCAACATAATATTTGTGAGCAGCCCACAATGAATCAGGCAGCTCCTCAAGATCTGCATCCGCAGAAGAAGCAGTAGCTAAAAACAGATGTGAATGTGAAATCAGTTGCACTGTACGATTACAGGAAACAACAGTGGGACAATGTCTTTTAAAAGCCTTTTGAGAAGGAGACACAAACACATATGGGACATCTGTCTCCCTCCAATCCGTGGCAAGGAGACAACGTCTAACAAAAAACCCCACATCCTTCCATTCCATATTTTCAGACTTGGCCAATGATACATGCGGCACCGAACCAGAAACTTGAAAAAAATGCAGCTGTTCAGAGGTCAAAGTCACAGATAAAGCTGCTATGTGATCATTCCAGTACATGTCAGAGAGGTGCACTCTCTCATTTGTAACTTTGTACCAACTGTCCTCATAATCAAAATCAGGTCCTTCAGATACATGCGAAGTACAATGCAGATCATCTGCACTCATTATCTCACTATCAGGTGTCACAGCATTTACTGCCAATGTGACAAAATGTTGAGGTACAGGACCAACTGGAAGCTTCCACTGATATGCATATAAAGGTTGCTCTGGGGCCCAATGTACTGCAGTATAGTCATAGTCAAAGTCCTTCTGAGTGTGAACTGTCAGTCCATCAGGGTTTGAAATAATAGCAATATTTAATCTGCACATCAAATCTCTACCCATCAAATTTAAGGGACACAAAGGAGACACCAAAAAAGAATGTTTTAACTGCACTCCCTGTGGAGTGGAACACTTTAGAGGAACCGAATAACTTTCCCTAACTGTTTCACCTGAAGCAGAGACAGAATGAACATAACGACCACTCAGTTTTGGATGCTCTTTGATACATTTAGCTGATAAAACAGAGTGTGTCGCTCCTGAATCTACAACAAAAGAAATTTCTTCATCCATCACCATCATAGAAAACATAGGCATTCTTTTAAAAGCAGGGTTCTGTGTATAGAGATACGTGCCTGGTAAAACTATGGAGGCACCTTCTAAGTGTAATATGGCCTCTGTAAGCAACCTATGTGAATCAGTATTTTCATGCAACTGTGTGTGTGTTTGTGAAACCTCACGCTCCTTAAGAGACCCCTCCTCAATGCAAGTGGCAGCCAGATCCAGGGTCCCGTCCTCCCCCCGTCAGTTACCGGTGTCCGGCCGCTGCAGTTTCTCTGGCCATTCATTCCTCCAGTGTCCCAACTTTCCACATTTATGGCAAGCATCGGAGCGGGACCACTGTCCCCTTCCCCGACCTCTGCCCCGGCGTCCCCGGCCTCGTCCTCGAGGAAAAGAACCACGTTGATTTGTACTGCAGTACAGGGTCAAGGCAGCGTTATGCAAATCAGTCTCTCTTTTGTCCGCTTTTTTCTTCTTCCTGTCGTTGATAACATCATCGCTGTGTAAAGCATGTCTTTTCAGCTCCTCAAAACGCACCCCATGTCTCCAACCAACATAAAGAGTCTTAGTTTGTGCTGCGATCTCAGGGAGAAGTCCTTCCATAATATAGCCACACAGCATCTTTTCCCAGGGGCCCAAAACGGTAAAGTCAGCGGGGCGCTCCATACCTGAATGTTTATTGAACGCTTCTTCCATCCGGTAAAGAAAATCAGCAACAGTCTCATCAGGACGTTGTTTAACTTGTTGTAGCACGGCACAATCACTCCTCTGTGGAAATTTTGTGATCAAGTCAGTGCACAAATGTTCTATGGCACTATACCATGGTCCATTACGATGATTTAAATCACCATTTTCACCTCCAGTTGTCTCTCCAAGGTGCACTGCAGGATCTGGCAATCTCAGACCAACTAAATCTCCAGGTTTGATTTTTGCTGCAAGGAGCCGGCAAATTTCTGTGCCGGTAGGTCTCATTTCATGGCATAAAGCTTTAAATTCCGTAGCAAACTTTCTTCCGTCTTCTACGGGATCCGGAAGTAATGCGGCACTGGCTTGGATGTCTGCTGCAGTCCACGGTCGAAACACCAACTGAGGCTCATTTGTTCCGGCTACTTCCAACATAGGGCATTGATACTCTTCTTCCTCTTTTTTATCTTGTCCTCGTTGTCTTCCACTTCGTAGCCATGTAAACTCAGGAAAGCTAACAGGAGAGGAGAGGAAAGGTATTTTGTGGTCCTTTGATGAACCCGGTCGCTGCTCATCTGTAGGCTGGTGCATAATCACACCTTCCACTCCGCTGGGGCCGCTGTGCTGAGTGAGATCAGCCTGCACTGCAGGTGGATGTGTGGGTTGACTCACGGGCTGATACTGAAGTGGACTGGCGAGTTGTCCTGGCTGACTTGCGGGCAGATTTGCTGGTTGGCCCGCTGCTGGTTGGCCTGCTGCTGGTTGGCCCGCTGCTGGAGGAGGACGGGAGTCTAGATCGAGGTCTGCCATCTGGAGGGCCCGCAACTCCGTCTATAAAGATGGATATAGACAGGAGGGTGAAGCATCACTAGGTCTATATGGAGGTGGAAACGTGGGGTAATCAACGGCACGACCAGCATTGTCATACCTGTTTCCCACGTCCCCGGACAAATCTTTTCCCCTTGCCATCTGTTTCAATTCGGATTTTCTTTCCCTACGCATAGCCTCCGTAATCCATTCATTCCAACATTTTACCCATTTTTCTCTCTGATCTAAATCTTGTTTTTTAATCCTTTTTTTATTTTTTATTTTCTTCCAATCACCATCCATCAACTGTTTTATTTTATTCAACTGATTTACACTCAAACTTTCACCTTGTGGAAAACCAAACTTGTCCTCCCAAATTAAAGCACATGTAACACAATCATCTCCCCCTTTTTCTTTCATTATTTTATAAATAGCAGAGTCTGGAGAAGGAGACACCCCTGATGCCTTTGAGGTTCCAGAACCCATTTTTTCTTTTTACCTGTTCAGCGGCACGTCTGCCGACTGGCTTTTCTCCTTTATAAGGTGTAGAAAATTGCAAAAAACCACCCGCAAAACCCTTTGTTCTGCTTTTTGTTATCGTTTCCAATAACAACCTCCCTGTATACCTCTACAGGGTGATGTGGCACTCAGCTGATGTCCTCCCTCTCGCAACTCCAGAATCTAATTAATTAATTAGGAGATGATGGTTAATGTGTAAAAAAACAAAAACATATCATACAGAGCAACTTCTCACCCAGATATATTTGTAGACAATTAGTTCGGATCTAATCGACCGGAAGCCGCAGGCGGAAACCCGGACTCCACTACCGTAATATGGAGGTGGACTGAGGACAACGTCTCCAGGCTGGCCAGGCGTCCGTGTCCCCTCCTGCGGTCTCCTCTGGCACGTTAGATCCTGTTCGTGACGCCAAAATTGTTGTGGAATTTCTTATCAAAGTGGAGAGAAGTTGACTCACAAGAAGAGAAAATCCGGACTTTGTCTTAATAAGTTTTATTCAAAGGCATTCGGCGTTTGAATGACTCTGTCACCAAGCAAGTCAGTTAAACAGAGCAACGAACAGAAATCACAAACAGTATTTATATTAAAAATGAGGGTGTTATCTCAACTTCAAGGAGTTTTAGAAATATGGCCCCTAGACCCTCCCCGGGTCAGAGTTAACAAAGTTATTTATGAGGGCACCCATCTACCTTCCCTTGAAATATACACTTCAGGAAGGGTTAACCATAAAACTCTCCAGCATTTGAATTTAGAGTCCATCTGCTCTAAAAAACAGAACACCAATAAAACACAGAGGTCAGAGGTGAGAGGTAGATGGAAGGTCACCTGTGAGTGATACAACACAGAATCAAATGAGAGAGGTGAAGGGAATATCAGAGCACTTTAAAAGAATTTTCCATTACAACAGTTATGCACTCAATACTTGGTCGGGAATCCTTTGGCAGAAATGACTGCTTCAATGCGGAGTGGCATGGAGGCAATCAGCCTGTGGCACTGCTGAGGTCTTATGGAGGCCCAGGATGCTTCGATAGCAGCCTTTAGCTCATCCAGAGTGTTGGGTCTTGAGTCTCTCAACGTTCTCTTCACAATATCCCACAGATTCTCTATGGGGTTTAGGTCAGGAGAGTTGGCAGGCCAATTGAGCACAGTGATACCATGGTCAGTAACCCATTTACCAGTGGTTTTGGCACAGTGAGCAGGTGCCAGGTCGTGCTGAAAAATGAAATCTTCATCTCCATAAAGCTTTTCAGCAGATGGAAGCATGAAGTGCTCCAAAATCTCCTGATAGCTAGCTGCATTGACCCTGCCCTTGATAAAACACAGTGGACCAACACCAGCAGCTGACACGGCACCCCAGACCATAACTGACTGTGGGTACTTGACACTGGACTTCTGGCATTTTGGCATTTCCTTCTCCCCAGTCTTCCTCCAGACTCTGGCACCTTGATTTCCGAATGACATGAAGAATTTGCTTTCATCTGAAAAAAGTACTTTGGACCACTGAGCAACATTCCAGTGCTGCTTCTCTGTAGCCCAGGTCAGGCGCTTCTGCCGCAGTTTCTGGTTCAAAAGTGGCTTGACCTGGGGAATGCGGCACCTGTAGCCCATTTCCTGCACACGCCTGTGCATGGTGGCTTTGGATGTTTCTACTCCAGACTCAGTCCACTGCTTCCGCAGGTCCCCCAAGGTCTGGAATCGGCCCTTCTCCACAATCTTCCTCAGGGTCCGGTCACCTCTTCTCGTTGTGCAGCGTTTTGTGCCACACTTTTTCCTTCCCACAGACTTCCCACTGAGGTGCCTTGATACAGCAACCTGGGAACAGCCAATTCGTTCAGAAATTTCTTTCTGTGTCTTACCCTCTTGCTTGAGGGTGTCAATAGTGGCCTTCTGGACAGCAGTCAGGTCGGCAGTCTTACCCAGGATTGGGGTTTTGAGTGATGAACCAGGCTGGGAGTTTTAAAGGCCTCAGGAATCTTTTACAGGTGTTTAGAGTTAACTCGTTGATTCAGATGATTGGGTTCATAGCTCGTTTAGAGACCCTTTTAATGATATGCTAATTTTGTGAGATAGGAATTTTGGGTTTTCATGAGCTGTATGCCAAAATCATCCGTATTAAGACAATAAAATACCTGAAATATTTCAGTTAGTGTGCAATGAATCTAAAATATATGAATGTTAAATTTTCATCATTACATTATGGAAAATAATGAACTTTATCACAATATGCTAATATTTTGAGACGGACCTGTACAGTACAAGGATAAATGGCCCAAGGGGTTGTCATAAATGACCTGAAGCTGGGGCACTGGGGTAGATAGTGGAGCAACCAGTATAACTGGGTTGATTAGAAAACTACAGCACACTTAGATTAAGGATGGACACCAGCTACTACACAATCTAACAGACACCACAATGGTGACACATAGTCTACTGATAAATACTCAGGGAGTGCACATCCATTACATTGGAGTGCCAGATATAAAACTACATGTGACCTTCTTTCGAGGCTCTTCGTCATCCTTTTACAGACTGCGGCGGTCCGACACGGGAGCGTCAGCGCTGATCTCTGTAATCATTCCTCTGCCTAATTTAGATTAAAGGAGCTAAAAGTTAGAAACTGTTTGAGAGTTTTTCCTTTAAGACTCAGTGTTAGATAGTGTGTGATTGCTTCTGGGGACCAAGGACCGGAGGAGCTCCGAGGCATCTGACAGGGTTAAGGTAAGGTAAAGTAAGTTTATTTATATAGTGCTTTTCAGCGACACTCAAACGCTGTACATACAATTACAATACAATCACAAAGAAAATAAACACAGATACACACACAGAAAAACAAATCAAATGATAAAATCAAACAGAGGTCATTTAAAAAAAATAAAGAATAGAATGATGGACAAGAAAATTAAAGGAAAATTGGACTGAAAACACAACTAACCATGTCTAGATGGCACAGTCAAAGGTCACTCTAAACAAATAAGTTTTTAATCTTGATTTAAAGCAATTTAGGGATTTCGGTGCTTTTACAGTTTTCTGGAAGTTTATTCCAGATTAGTGGAGCATAATAACTAAAAGCTGCTTCTCTATGTTTGGTTCTGGGTATGGAGAGTAGATTTGAGCCAGAAGACCTGAGAGGTCTCGATGGTTGATACACTGACAACAAGTCTGTAATTTATTTTGGTGCTAAGCCATTCAATGATTTATAGACTAACAGAAGTATTTTAAAGTCTATTCTCTGAGCTACAAGGAACCAGTGTAGGGACTTTAGAACCGGGGTGATGTACTCTACTTTCTTAGTTCTAGTGAGGACGCGGGCAGCAGCGTTCTGGATCAACTGCAGCTGTCTGATCGACTTTTTAGGCAAGTGAAGTCCCTGCAGGTGAAGTCCCTTTTTTGCATGTTAATTTTTTTAATGTTTACTTTTTTGTGTGTTATATGGTGTTAAATGTTATAAAATCTCAAAAATTGTCCATTTAACATTCACTACCTGTCGAAACGTTTAGAACCACTTTCTCTTTCAATTTTTATGACAATTTCCATTGTACGTAGATTCTCTCCAAAGGCATCAAAACTGTGAATGAACACATATGGATTTATGTAGCAAACAAAAAATTGTAAAATAACTTTAAATATGTTTTATATTTTAGATTGCCTAAAGTAGCCGCCCTTTACTGTGATGACTGAATTATTAACCTTTGGCCATCTCCACATGAACCTCTGGTAAGATCTTTCAAGACTCTTTGGAAAACCATTTCAGGTGACCACCTCATGAAGCTCATGGAGAGAATGTTACGAGAACAAAGCAGTAATCACAGCAAAGGAAGGCTATTTGGAAGAATCCAAATAGAAACATTTGTTTTTATAGAAGCTGTTAATTTAATCTAAAATAGAAAAATGTTTAGAATTATTTCACATTTTTTGTTTACTACATAACTCTATATGTGTTCCTTCAAAGTTTTGTTGCCTTTGGTGATAATCTACAATGTAAATAGTCATGAAAATAAAGAGACCCATTAAGTGAGAAAGTATATCTAAAACTTTTGACCGGTAGTGTATGTATTTCTCAATATATAAACTTTATTGAATATATTAAAACAACATCCAGCTGTTTGTATTGTAACATCTCAGATGTTTCAAACATTTCTTCTACATGAAAACCCTTAACTACGCAGTTTTTGTTTTCTTAATTAGGCAGAAATTTAATGCACAAATTGCATCCATTAGCAGGCGTGTTAACGGTGCTGAATGCAGGAGTTCTAGCCATATATCTGAGGTTGACCAAAATTGTGCAAATTTTCCACTGGCCTTGCACTTCACATCACACATTTTACAGCAACCGTAATCTGTTTGAGCATTCAAACCTTAACCATTTTCCTCTCTAGTGTGGATTCTCATGTGTCTGTTTAAACTTCCTTTTTCAGTAAATCTTTGTCCACATAGATCACAACAGAAAGGCTTCTGTCCAGTGTGGATTCTCATGTGTGTGTTTAAATTTCCTTTTTGGATAAATCTTTGACCACATAGATCACAAGAGAAAGGTTTCTGTCCAGTGTGGATTCTCATGTGTCTGTTTAAAGGCCCTTTTAGGCTAAATATTTGTCCACATAGATCACAACAGAATGGTTTCTGTCCAGTGTGGATTCTCATGTGTGTGTTTAAATTTGTTTTTCGGTTAAATCTTTGTCCACATAGATCACAACAGAAAGGTTTCTGTCCAGTGTGGATTCTCATGTGTTTTTTTAAATTTTCTTTATGGTTAAATGTTTTTCCACATAGATCACAACAGAAAGGTTTCTGTCCAGTGTGGATTCTCATGTGTCTGTTTAAATTTTCTTTTTGGATAAATCTTTGTTCACATATATCACAACAGAAAGGTCTCTCTCCAGTGTGGATTCTCATGTGTTTGTTTAAATGTCCTTTTTGGTTAAATCTTTGTCCACATAGATCACAACAGAAAGGTCTCTCTCCTGTGTGGATTCTCTTATGTATGTTTAAAGTGCGTTTTCCAATAAAGGTTTTACCACAGTCTTCACAAATAAACTGCACTCCTGTCTGAACTTTCTTTGGCGATTCCACATTTTTCTTCTCTGTGAAACATTTCTTCCTATCCAGCGAGCTTAATGATCCTATTTCTGTATTTATCATGTCTTTCTGAAGAAAGCCACGGTGCACAAATTGTTCAGCAAACTCAGGGAAGCTAAAAGGTTTTTTAATGTTTCCATCTGACTCAGGGGCTCTGCTGTCCTTCCAGTCATTGTCCATGTCCTTAGATTTCAGTCCAGAGTCTGACAAGTGTTTGAGCTCAGAGACGGGGTGCTTTACATCATCGGCCTTTTCATTCTTCTCAGTGTCTTCAGTTTCTGAGGAAATGGAACCATCTCCATGATCTTGTATCCTGATGGATTCTTCTCCTCCATCGATGTCTTCTGGAAGCGCTCTGCCTTTAATTTGGTCTTGATAAAGCTGTGAGAGCAGAGGGGAATGTTTATCATCCTCACTCTTTATGGGAGTAGCAGTGACTGGAAACCTGATGGCATCAATCTCCTCCTTCCCATTGAGCTGCTCTCCCCCCAGACTGGTGTAGACCTCCTCCTGTTCCTCCTTTATGTGGTGGGGCTTTGGGTCATGTAGGCCAGCACAAGGTCTGTGGTTTACAGGAGCTTCTTCTTTAACCATCAACATCTGCTTAACATCTGCAGGAAACACTGAAACACATCATGCATATTAGAAAGTTTTTTGAGTTCAGCCTGGACTGAGTCACTTTTTAATAAAGATATATTTAGGTGCTTTGGTTACATTAAATTCTATGTTTTAATTAACATTTATTCTTATCCTTTTATTTTGCACGGTGACTTAATAAATTACAGACCTATATCTGATCTACCATTCTCATCTACAATTCTTGAAAATAGCTTTGGACCCAAGTCTTTGAAAAAGAAACTGCTTAGTCAATTGACCTCCAGTAATAAAGTAAAAATAACCTTGGTGTCATTTTCGACTAGGATATGTCATTTAAATCCCACATTTAACAGGTTTCTAGGATTTCCTTCTTTCATTGCCAAAAATTAGAAATATCCTACTCATGCCAACAACTTGATGTTTACCTTCTACAGATGATACACTTGGCCCTGTCTTTCAGTGGTCCTATCTTTCTCCTAGACATAGCTACTGACTGAGCTTTTACTGTGACTAACTACTAACCACTGTGACTAAATTTATGTGCTCTCTTTCATACTCATACATGCCTGCTGAGTATGAGGGAAGCTGCAAAGTCAATGACAGCGACTGTCGACCATCTTTACATGCTAATCCAGGAGGAATGAATGCTGCAAGTCAGTGACTCGATGCAATCTGCTGGCTTTCCTCAGATAGAACATTTTTTAACCAATTTAAATAAATAACTGATCTGACTGTACTGTTTGAAAGTCAGGATTAATTGGAACCTGGAAAAAGCAGGTACAGTTCTTCCCCAATTTTAATGTTTTCAACTGCAATGGTCTTCAGAATAGGTTTATACAGAAAGGAGGCAGAGAATAACAAGCCTACTAGAAGACATGAGGCAAGACGAGGAGGTACGAGAAGACAGGCAAAAGAGCAGACATGGAAGGCTTGGTCCAACAAGTGTTTAGCAAGGATCATAGATGTAGCAACAGAAACGGGGTCATTAACAATAAGTTGATCATGAAAACTGCTGGAACGCTGTGGCAAGGCAAAGAAATGATCTGGGATCGGAGGAGAAACGGGTAGAAATACTGGAGCAACAGGTGAGTGAAATGATCAGACAATTGTGCTAAGCTGAGCAACATGGCCAATCACAAATCATGACACTAAGTCCTACTACGGTTTTCTGAAAACATATCGTTGATTGTTTTAATTTGATAATAAAACCTTTGGATGTCAGTTGTTTGATTTTAACAGAACATAAATAGCAACAACCTCTGTGAAACGATGCACTTCATTACCTGAGAAACTTTATGTTTAGGAAAAATAAGCCAATATTGCCTTTATGGTCTGGCTGCTGGCTCCCGTATAGCTATCCATGGTTGCCATGGCAGAAATCTGTGCTATGTTCCTGTCTCCCAGCCTTGTTGTTCCTTCCCTTGAATGTTACTCACTGCTTCATAATGCTGGTAGAAAAACCTGTTTCCAATGGAACGCTGTGAAAAGAGCATACTCCTAGAATATGAATACCACATTCATCCTGGTTCATAACAAAGTCATTAAAATATATGCGTCTGGAAAGGTTTAAAGACATTTCAAAAGATTTGGGAATCCAGATAACCACCGTGAGAGCCATCCTCTATAAAAAGAGACAATGTGGAACAACAGGGAACCATGCAAAAAGATGGCAATTATGGTCAATATGTGGATATGATGAAGCCAAACCAGTATACAACAGAAAGCGGTAACAAACTGCATAACCTCCATACACCCCAACCCCTGATGCCCTCTAACCCTGACACCTATATAGATTTCCCCCACACCGCCACCAGTGGTAGAGTAAAATATAAGTCAGAGTATCAATTCACATATAAACCAAACACTGTCACCCAACCAAAGATAATTATCAAAACTAAATAAGACAGACCCAAACTATGACCAAACACAAAAAAAACAAAAACTACAAATGTCTCATATACTGCCTACCAAAAATACTCCAAGAAAACTCATCTAATTCGTCACCAAAAAAACCCAGGACAACATCTAAACCACTGAAGCCATGATATTCCTTATTTAAGGTCAGTGTTCTAGACTGAACAATAAGAAAGACCCTGGTTTAAAATGGCATCCATGAAAAGGTTCTATGGTGATAAAATCACAAAAGGGTCATCTCCCATTGGCCAAGTCAAACATGATGGAGATAAACCACCAAGACACCAATTTAGGCTTCACCATTTAGGCTTAGGCTACTGACACCATCATGTACAATACAGCAAATAATTATTCACCTCATTTACATCTTCCTTCTATGTATTTAGCGTTTAGATTTATGTACTTTATCTTGTCTAGAGTTTGTATTTATGTATATTTTTTTTGAGTTTTTCCCATTTCAGCCAAATATTTATTTTTGAAAGCATTTTACAGTCTAAATATTGAAATAATTCTGTACTATATAGTTTGTAATTCTGTTCACCTTTTATTCATGGTTGTTTCTATTATTTATTTATCCTTCCTAATATTTTACTAGAGGCACATCTTTACCCTGTCCTGCCCAATTGATCTCATTGACTCCCATTATAACCACATATTTCTGACATAAAACAGTAAACGCTTTGTTACTTGGTAGAAACGACTCACGTCCGCCATACTGGTAGTGCTAAGTCGGGCTACGAAACCGATATGAGTTTTATTGTGTGAAAGAAGTCCTAAAAATTACTTTAACCCATTAGGCCCCTTGGGAGACCAAACGTGTGCTTTCTGCTTGTTTTTGTTTTTTTCCCTCAATATCTCAGACAGTTTAAAGGTCAGTTCTAAGAAATTTGGCCAGGATTTTCTTTTAAATTTTCTTTTTTAAATTAGTTTATCCTTTTGATTGCAAGGTATGTAGAACAAGAGCTACGAATTTAGCATACACTCTTTATCTTTGTTACTAATTTGGTCCCATTGACTCTCATGACCAAATATTTTTGATACATTGTAATCTTGGCATTTTATAATACATTTCCCATGAGCACCAAAATGATCTACGTCTCTACCTTCGTTGGTGGAGGACGCAGGCTTTTTCTTCTCCCTCCTTCCCCACTGGTCCCTGCTACAGCTTTTTTACAGCTTTTACAGTCAACTGGTGTCTCAGCACAATTGATAAAATGTATTAAGGCCTTAGGTAATCTTTTGTCTTTGTATTATTCTTTTGTATTCAATTATGCATTGGAAATCATTGGACTTATATATCAAATTAAACTCTTGTTAATCTTAATTTCCTGCTCTTCTCTGTTCTTTCTCACGACATACGACATGGTTGAGGTTGAGGCCGTGTTATTTGTTGTAGAATTATTATACCTCAACAGCAGTTTCTGCTGGCTGGCTTAAACCAAATTTCTCCTGGATGTTATATAAACATGATGCTCTCTCCCAGCACTCTCTGTACCAGCTGTGACCTGAATAGGACTTTGTGGCCGATTTATAAAATTTCCATCTCTTTTTTCAAGAACAATGGCGCTTCTATCAGTGTTATCAGTCTAATTCTTTCAAACACGCTCACACTTAAATATTGGCACCCTCAGGACTCCATCATGTCCTTGCAAAATCTTTACTTATGTGTGTGTTGCTTACCCGTGCTGAATTTTTTTTCTACTTCAAACTGTATCCTGCTAAGGATAGGGTCTTCAGTGTCTTCAGCTTCTGAGGAAATGGAACCATCTCCTTGATCTTGTATCCTGATGGATTCTTCTCCTCCATCGATGTCTCCTGGAAGCGCTTTGCCTTTAATTTGGTCTTGATAAAGCTGTGAGAGCAGAGGGGACTGTTTATCATCCTCACTCTTTATGGGAGTAGCAGTGACTGGAAACCCGATGGCATCAATCGTCTCCTTCCTATTGAGCTGCTCTCCACCCAGACTGGTGTAGACCTCCTCCTGTTCTTCCTTTATGTGGTGGAGCTTTGGGTCATGTAGGCCAGCACAAGGTCTGTGGTTTACAGGAGCTCCTTCTTTAACTATCAGCATCTGCTTAACATCTGCGGGAAACACATCACGCATATTAGAAAGTGTTTTGACTTCTGCCTGGACTGAGTCACTTTTTAATAAAGATATATTTAGGTGCTTTGATTACATTAAATTCTTTGATATAATTACCACATCTTCTTATCCTTTTATTTTGCAAGGTGACTTAATAAATTCCAGACCTATATCCAATCTAAAGTACTCATCTAAAATTGTGATAAAATCACAAAAGGGTCATCTCCCACTGGCCAAGTCAAACATGATGGAGATAAACCACCAAGACACCAATTTAGGCTTCACCATTTAGGCTTAGGCTACTGACATCATCATGTACAATACAGCAAATCATTATTCACCTCATTTACATCTTCCTTCTATGTATTTAGCGTTTAGATTTATGTACTTTATCTTGTCTAGTTTGTATTTATGTATATTTTTTTGAGTTTTTCCCATTTCTGCCAAATATGTATTTTTGAAAGCATTTTACAGTGTAAATATTGAAATAATTCTGTACTATATAGTTTGTAATTCTGTTCACCTTTTATTCATGGTTGTTTCTA
The DNA here is from genome assembly GCF_021462225.1 of Girardinichthys multiradiatus. Taxonomy (NCBI): domain Eukaryota; kingdom Metazoa; phylum Chordata; class Actinopteri; order Cyprinodontiformes; family Goodeidae; genus Girardinichthys; species Girardinichthys multiradiatus. The sequence continues at coordinate 3,112,462 of NC_061807.1, forward strand.
TTATTTATTTATCCTTCCTAATATTTTACTAGAGGCACATCTTTACCCTGTCCTGCCCAATTGATCTCATTGACTCCCATTATAACCACATATTTCTGACATAAAACAGTAAACGCTTTGTTACTTGGTAGAAACGACTCACGTCCGCCATACTGGTAGTGCTAAGTCGGGATACGAAACCGATATGAGTTTTATTGTGTGAAAGAAGTCCTAAAAATTACTTTAACCCATTAGGCCCCTTGGGAGACCAAACGTGTGCTTTCTGCTTGTTTTTGTTTTTTTCCCTCAATATCTCAGACAGTTTAAAGGTCAGTTCTAAGAAATTTGGCCAGGATTTTCTTTTATTTTTTAAATTAGTTTATCCTTTTGATTGCAAGGTATGTAGAACAAGAGCTACGAATTTAGCATACACTCTTTATCTTTGTTTCTAATTTGGTCCCATTGACTCTCATTATGACCAAATATTTTTGATACATTGTAATCTTGGCATTTTATAATACATTTCCCATGAGCACCAAAATGATCTAAGCCTCTACCTTCGTCGGTGGAGGACGCAGGCTTTTTCTTCTCCCTCCTTCCCCACTGGTCCCTGCTACAGCTTTTTTACAGTCAACTGGTGTCTCAGCACAATTGATAAAATTTATTAAGGCCTTAGGTAATCTTTCGTCTTTGTATTATTCTTTTGTATTCAATTATGCATTGGAAATCATTGGACTTATATATCAAATTAAACTCTTGTTAATCTTAATTTCCTGCTCTTCTCTGTTGTTTCTTACGACATCCGGACTGGGTGAGGTTGAGGCCGTGTTATTTGTTGTAGAATTATTATACCTCAAAAGCAGTTTCTGCTGGCTGGCTTCAACCAAATTTCTCCTGGATGTTATATAAACATGATGCTCTCTCCCAGCACTCTCTGTACCAGCTATGACCTAAATAGGACTTTGTGGCCGATTTATAAAATTTCCATCTCTTTTTTCAAGAACAATGGCGCTTCTATCAGTGTTATCAGTCTAATTCTTTCAAACACGCTCACACTTAAATATTTGCACCCTCAGGACTCCACCATGTCCTTGCGGAATCTCTGCTTATGTGTGTGTTGCTTACCCATGCTGAGGTTTTTTTACTACTTCAAACTGTATCCTGCTAAGGTTTTCCTCCTATCTTACCTTACCTAAATGTGAGATTTAATTTCTTTTCATAGATTTTCACATTCCTCAGAAGGATTACCAGCGAAAGCCAAATATTAATATTAATAATTGAACATTTGGACTAAAGCTGTTTCTACACCAGTAACCCAGCTTCCTTAGTTAGAATTAAATGGATTGCTTAGTTAGATCTTAGTGGATGCAAATGACAGTTATTGTTTGAATAATGGGACTACAACTGCATTATACCAGCGAGCACAAGGATCGATATATATTCTTGCTTTATATTGCTTTATAATCATCTCTTTAGAAAGATTGGTTTAGAACCAGCTCTCACCAGTATACCTCCGAGGATTATCAATGTAATTTGATTTGTTTCTGTGCTTGACTCTCTGTATCATTGTAATGTTTTTCTTCATGTACAGCGCTTTGAATGCCTTGTTGCTGAGAAGTGCTATATAAATAAACCCTAACCCATATTGTGAATATGGGACAGATGCATATACTGGATAAGCTTTGTGTATTTCTCCAAAACTCTGAAGTAAAATTCTAAAATATATATTGTGGTTATAGTATAGGTGACACAAAACCACCAAGAGATTGTGTCGTCACCTCTCATGATTCTGGAGAAATAAATTCCTGAAAGTATATATATATATATTTTTCATAAAACATGAATGTGAAAGAGTGTTATGCCGAAAAGAGCACGCCTGCTGAAATTTGCATGCCCTGGTGCAGGAACGTGCATCGCTCTAAACACCCTCATATCGTTGAGAAAACGGACTGAAATACGACCGACGAAGAAACTTCTGAAATATTCATAATATTAACATTAATTTAAAAAATACGGTTTTGTTTCTTTTTATCTAAACCTCATGAGTCAAATTTTTTTAAACTCGCAGTGTCTCAGGAAGATGTTCTCTGCTTCTGGTACCAACAGCATAATAATTGAAGAAACGCCCGCGCTTGTTTCGGGCTCGTTGTCAGCGTGCTGTACTTGCGCCACAAGGGAACTACGGCCACCGTGAAAGCTGAAACACCGTATTTTGGCAAAGTTGATCTGCTATTTTTGAGCTTGCTGACAGAAGTTTTTCGAGCATCCTGTCTGTGCTCCTTACCGGCACCTCGGACGGATATCAACATCAGAACCAGCACCTATAGGGCTTGGGAATGGACGTCACACCCCATTGCACTCTCGGATTGCCGCCGCCATACTGTCAGTGGAAACACCAACGTCGCTAACAGAAACTACCAGTAAAAACAATGACTCGTGAGCTGAGGTCACGGATTCGGTACAGAAACAAGTTAAACAGCATATCGAGACAGAGATACCTTGAAAAAAAATCAAGTCACTTAACGTGCTTGACCCGTACGAACACAGTAAGTGGAGCAGCGACTTACACGAACTTCCAGAAGTAACGTTGCCAGGCATTTTTGGTTATCTCGTGTGTGGAATAAGTGCCTACCTACACGAGCAATTCTGAAATTACAAATCCTAGGAAGCACACCTGCAGTTTACCAACGGACGGGTGCAGGATCTTTCGATTTACTGAGTAAATCACATCAACACCATTGTTCTCACTAAGGTACGTGCAGATAACATGTAAACAAAAACATGCGTCTCCCAAACATCAGTTCTTAGCCCAATACACCTTTAGTGCAAGCGCAATGCTAAAGAGTCATGCCAAGTGTTATTTCTGATGACTAGCGTAAACAATGACAAGCCCAGTCAGGGTTGGAATTGTGAAATTCATAGGGCGGCTACCCTAAAGATAGCAAAAACATGCTTAGACATATGAAACTTAGCAGCTTATGTACAGCTTTTTAGCTAAGAAAAATTACTTCAATATTACTCCATGAAAATGACCGCGGCTGTTAAAGATGCAACAAAACATTCCCATTTTATTGTTTATTTTGATTGTTTAATCGAAACAAAACCGTGCTAATCCAACAAAATGCCTGCCAATACTTGCGTCTTGCAGCGCTATATCCAAAATGCATTGCGAGAGTGACGTCACCTTCCCAAACCCTTAATTCTAAAAGACATTGCTATCGAACAGTCAAAGACGAAATATGTTTAAAAACCCTCATTCTCTTAAGAAAACGAAACCATATTTTGGCAACCTCGCTCATTAAAACAATTTAGCTTAATTAGTAGGGTTACACAATATACCGAAAATATATTGTCATTGCGATAGGCATTTTGCAAAAAACAGCGTAAACTGCAATAAACGGTTGGCTCAAATATTTACGTTTATGATTTACATAAATTCTTAAAGTAACACGCTTTGTCAATCACATGAAAGGTGAGAGTATTTGACCAATCAAATGGAGTCCTTCGTGTGTTTTGCTAATCGGATGGATCTCTTTACATTAGATGCCAGCCCCCTATGTAGAAGTGAGTAGAGCGCAAAGAACTAAGCAATTTTAGTGAGAGTCGCAATGGCTGAGAGAAAGACAAATGAGAAAACTGTAACGAAGAATTCGTGGTTAAAAAAACCTGAACGTTTCTTATTTGGAAATATTTTGGTTTTACGAGAGACTACGTTTTACAAACTGAGGTGCTCTGCAAGGCATGCCAAACACATGTAACAACTACGAGAGGAAACACGATGAATCTTCATTGTCACCTCCAATACAACCACAAAGACCTGTATGATAAGTATCAAAAAGCAAGCGCTAGTAAAAGCAAGTAAAAGTTGCAAACTTTAGTACAACAGTCCAGCAGACGTCCATGTATCACTACTTGTCAGTTTGATAAACACATTGAACTGAAGAATTACTTTTCCCATTTACTGTAGTGCAGTATAACTCATTAAACAGATAAAAAAATAAACAGCAGATACAGTATTGGACAGCATGCTGCCTTATAATTAATTGAATTTCACATCATTTGTTTTTATAGTTTTAATTTTAATATATATATATATATATATATATATATAGTCATCAGTCAGTCATTTTCTACCGCTTAATCCATAGTGGGTCACAGGGGAGCTGCTGCCTATCTCCAGCAGTCTATGGGCGAAAGGCAGGGTACACCCTGGACAGATCGCCAGTCCATCACAGGGCAACACACAAACAACCATGCACACACTCATTCATACACCTAATGGCAATTTAGAGAGACCAATTAACCTAACAGGCATGTCTTTGGACTGTGGGAGAAAGCCGGAGTACCCGGTGAGAACCCACACATGCACGGGGAGAACTTGCAAACTCCACGCAGAAAGACCCCCGGCCAGGAATCGAACCCAGGACCATCTTGCTGCAAGGCAACAGTGCTACCAACTGTGCCACCATGCATATACAGGGGTTGGACAATGAAACTGAAACACCTGGTTTTAGATCACAATAATTTATTAGTATGGTGTAGGGCCTCCTTTTGCGGCCAATACAGCGTCAATTCGTCTTGGGAATGACATATACAAGTCCTGCACAGTGATCAGAGGGATTTTAAGCCATTCTTCTTGCAGGATAGTGGCCAGGTCACTAAGTGATACTGGTGGAGGAAAACGTTTCCTGACTCGCTCATCCAAAACACCCCAAAGTGGCTCAATAATATTTAGATCTGGTGACTGTGCAGGCCATGGGAGATGTTCAACTTCACTTTCATGTTCATCAAACTAATCTTTCACCAGTCTTGCTGTGTGTATTGGTGCATTGTCATCCTGATACACGGCACCGCCTTCAGGATACAATGTTTGAACCATTGGATGCACATGTCGTGTATATTGACCCTGTGGAGCTCCCGACGGACAGTTCTGATGGAAACAGGAGAGTTGAGGTGCACATTTAATTCTGCCGTGATTTGGGCAGTTGTGGTTTTATGTTTTTGGATACAATCCGGGTTAGCACCCGAACATCCCTTTCAGACAGCTTCCTCTTGCGTCCACAATTAATCCTGTTGGATGTGGTTCGTCCTTCTTGGTGGTATGCTGACATTACCCTGGATACCGTGGCTCTTGATACATCACAAAGACTTGCTGTCTTGGTCACAGATGCGCCAGCAAGACATGCACCAATAATTTGTCCTCTTTTGAACTCTGGTATGTCACCCATAATGTGTGCATTTCAATATTTTCAACAAAACTGTGCTCTTACCCTGCTAATAGAACCTTCACACTCTGCTCTTACTGGTGCAATGTGCAATCAATGAAGACTGGCTACCAGGCTGGTCCAATTTAGCCATGAAACCTCCCACACTAAAATGACCGGTGTTTCAGTTTCATTGTCTAACCCCTGTATGTACATCATGATAATTAAAGTGTTTATTTTCCCTATATTATTTTCTCTGTTCTGGGAAAGAAGCTTCACTGATCCAGAGGCCCAGACCAGTGATCCACCCAGTGCCACCACAAAGAAGGCAAATAAATCACTGGGCAGTTTCTTCAAGAAAGCACCACTTCCTGCCTCATCTTTTGTGCAACTTTCACAAGCTGTAGAAGCTGAGCTTAACAGTTACTTGTCTCCTGCCATAGACAGTGAGGGAGACCCCTTGGCATGGTGGAAACTCCACCAAATTACTTTGCCACAGCTGAGCGAGATAGTGAGAAAGTATCTCTGCATACCTGCAAGTAGTTCACCTTCAGATACTTTTTGGTACATCAGGAAATATAACAACATCTCAGCACACATGTTTAAAACCTTGCAAAGTGAACATGTTGGGTTTTTCTTTTTACCAAGAACCTGCCCTAATAAAACATATTCACTCAGGATGAGAGACACAGAAACACAATAAATAAAACTATAATTTAGTTCACCAAACATAAGACTTTAAAAAGAGTTTCTTGAGTTTACCTACATTGTTGCTACATTGTTGCTCATACCGTTGTTGGCCAGTACCTTAACCTTCTCCTGGGTTTTTGATGGTGGAGCCGACTGGAACTGGGTTTGATTAAAAAGCTGCAGCAACACTTAGATTAAGGATGGACACCCACTACTACACAACCTACCAGATAGACACCACAATGGTGACACATAGTCTACTGATAAACACTGAGGGAGTGGACATCCATTGCATTGGAGAACCAGATATAAAACTACATGTGACCTTCTTTCGGGAGCCTCAGCGCTGATCTCTGTAATCATTCTTCTGCCTAATTCAGATTAAATGTTCTAAAAGATAGAAACAGTTTAAGAGTTGTTCCTTTAAGAGTCAGTGTTATATAGAGTGTGATGAACTGACGTGTTGGAATGGAAATTATGTATTTAATTGATATATTTCTATGAACCCAGAGCAGAAAGACAAACACTGCATCAGGAAAGTATTCACAGCGCATCACATTTTGTTATGTTACAGCCTCATTCAAATTTGTATTAATCTATTGCCTCAAATTTCTACAAACAAATACGGAGTACGTGTAGAAATTTGGTGGATAGATATTAATACAATTTGTAAAGAAGCTGTAACTTTACAAAATATGAAGCGCTGTGAATACTTTCCTGATGCTCTGTAAGTATTTGTTCATATATTACAAGTCATATCGTCATCACACTATTAGACACTGTTATCACACATCACAGGTTTCTCTAATATCATGCAGCCCTATTAATTAGTTTCTAAACAAACTTGTATCGGTGTCGAAGGACAACAAACCAATCAAAATGGCGGACGTGGGTCGTTCCCACCGAGTAACGAAGCGTTTACGTTTTAAGTCTATGGTGAACATTTGGTCTTTAAGAAGCTAATCCATTAGTCACCTAAAATGTTCCTAAACTGTAACTGACATGAAAACATACAAACCTAATCTGTGCAGCAGAACTTTAGGGTTGAAATCAGCCTCCAGGATGTTGAGACGCTGCTGATCTTCTTTGTCCTCTTTAGCTGTTTGGGAAATCTCTCCCACTGCTGCACTCTGCCACCGTTTGAGCTGCTGTCTCCACATCTTTGTTGTTAGCTTCTCTTCAAAAGATCCTTTAACAGTTACTGAGTAGTTATAACTCGGCTTCGATCCAAACTCTAGAGATGGAACATTTGAAGCAAAGCTTCGAGGAGTTTACAGAGTAAAAAGGTTCAATGCTTGTGTTGTCTTGCGGTAAACCACGTGACCAATGACAAACGAGTCCTCCTCCTCTTCTTCTTCTTCTTCTTCTTCTTCTTCTTCTTCTTATAATGGCGGTTGGCGAACAACTGAAGGAAGCATTACCGCCACCAACTGGTAAGGAGTGTGAACCACATGACATCTATACATACTTATACAAACCCCTTCATGCACTAAATCCTATTATACAACTTACACTGTTTTAAAAAATAAAATATAACTTGATATCCTCTGTGTTCTGAATCTTTTGCAATAAATCAACAATGTCTAATTTCATTTTCATATTACTAAGATTCCTAACCAACTTATTCCTCTGGACCTGATATTTCCTACAATGCAAAATAACATGTTCTATTGTCTCATCTTCCCCGCACTCACATTTCCCTGTTTGATCTTTTCCTTTTATAAATAAGGTTCTGTTCAATCCAGTATGTCCAATTCTAATACGTGATATAATTGTCTCTTCTCTCCTGTTTCTTTCTGTTCTTCTCATTTCTCCTATTTTCCTTTGTATTTTATAAAACCAGCGTCCTTTCCTTTCTTCTTTCCATAACTTCTGCAACTTCTCTTCCATTTTTTGTTTTATTATACCCTTTACACTAAACCTAACATTAATGTCAACCATTATCTTTTTGGCGCTCTTCTTAGCCATATTATCCGCCATTTCATTCCCCTTATTTTCATTCCCCTTATTATATCATTATGATTCTATAGAATCATAATGATTTTATAAAGTGTTTGTTGTATTTCAATTAATATATCTGGTCAACTATCTGATTGACTATGTTGCAAACTGGCCAATGATGAACTAGTCTAACCTCTTCCACCCACTGAACTGCTAGAAGTAAAGCAAACATTTCTCCTGTATAAACCGATACTCCATCACTTACCCTTTTTCCTATTTTAATATTAAATTGCGGTACAATAAAAGGTATTCCTATCCTATTTGCAGTATTTGTTGATGTATCATTATATATATGTACATAAGTATAATACTGGTTTATGTTTTATTATACAATATATTTATTCATAAAAAAATAACTTATTTTTGTTCTTCTTTTCTAATAATGAAAAATCTATTTTTGCATCAGGAAGTATCCAAGGTGGTATTGTAGGTAATGGAACTGTCTGACCTATATCTAATTTATCTAAATGAATTTCATTAGCTTTAGAATGTATTATCCATCCAAAGCTTTTTCTTTTTTTCTTTTCCCAACCTGTTGTAAGCACTTTTAATGTTGGATGGTCATTTCTTTGTCCTTGTAAATTTGTCCAATAATTCAAAGATAACTGGTCCCTTCTAAATTTAAGAGGCATTTTCCCATTTCAACTTGTAATGCTGCTATTGAAGATGTTTTAAAAGCACCTGTACTTATTCTTAAAGCTTGATATTGAATATAATTTAGCTTTTGGAGATTTGTATCTGCTGCTGAATTATATACTATGCACCCATAATCCAAGACTGACCTAATTAATCCAGTATAAATGGCTTTCAATGCCTTTCTATCAGCTCCCCCACTCGATTACAACAGCTCATTATATTTAACACCTTCCTACATTTATCTAATATTTTCTTAATGTGTACACCCCATGTCATTCTTTCATCAAACCACAGCCCAATAAATTTTAATTGTTTAACTCTTTCCAACTCCTCATCATATAATTTCAACTTGATTTTTTCATCAACTCTTTTCTGTGTAAAAAACATTATTTTAGTTTTTTCCACAGAAAACTTAAAACGCTATTTATATGACCATTTTTCTACAACTGAATTTGGCCCCTGGAGCTTCTTTACAATAAATTTTTAATTCCTTCCCCTTTTCCACATTGCTCCATCATCAGCAAAAAGTCAAAATCCCATTCCACCCCTTACTTCCTTAAACATATCATTAATTATAACAGACATTAATAACGGGCTTACTATGCTTCCATGTGGTGTCCCATTTTCTATATTCAATCTCTCAGAATATTTCTTCCCTATCCTCACTTGTATTTGTCTTCCTTCTAAAAAATTCTCAATCCATCTAAACATACGACCATTTATTCCCATTCTTCTAATCTTCATTAATAACCCTTCCCTCCACATCATATCATATGCTCTTTCATTATCAAAAATACCGCCTCAACACTCTTTATTCACTTGAGCCTTTCTAATCTCATTCTCTAAACATAATATTGGATCCATTGTGTTTCTCCCTCTCCTGAATCCACTCTGATACGTTGATATAAGACCTTTATTTTCCATATAATATAACAATCTTTCATTTATCATTCTCTCCATTAATTTACATATTTTTTGACGTTAAAGCTACAGGTGGGTAATTTTCTGGTTTTGTCTCATCTTTCCCTGGTTTTTGAATTGGTATAATAACTGTTTCTTTCCAACTTTTTGGCAATTCTCCATCCTCCCATACTTGATTATACAATTAAAATAAAATATTTTTATTTGTTTCACTTAAATTACTTATCATCAAATAACAAATCTGTTCTTTTCCTGGAGCTGATCATTTATATTTTTAAGTGCCCTATTTAGCTCTGTTATTGTAAACAAAATATTTAATGAATTATTTGAATCTTCCGTTTCCTCCAATAACTCCTTATTCTCTAAAATTGTCTTTTCTCGTCCTCTTTTCCCTTCTTCACTAATATTTTCAGAAATATGAATTTTAACAAACGCCTTTACCAACATTTCTGCCTTTTCTTTATCTTTCACTGCTGATATTTCCCTATTATTTAGTATTGGATATCCACTCACTCTTTTAATCCCATTCATCCTTTTAATCATTGCCCATACCTTAGAAATATCTGTCTTCCTCCCCACTAAATTACAAAAACTCCTCCAATAATCTCTTGCATTTTTAAAGGTTCTTCTTACATTTGCTTGCAATTTCTTTCTTTTTATTTGACACGAAAGTCTTTATAAATTAAACACATTGTCTTCCTTCTTAGACATTGCTCCTTAAAAGTTTATATTTTAAACCTTCACACTTTATAAATTGGAGATTCAACGGCTGAATTACAGGTCCTTCTCAAAACATTTGCATATTGTGATAAAGTTCATTATTTTCCATAATGTCATGAAGAAAATTTAACATTCATATATTTTAGATTCATTGCACACTAACTGAAATATTTCAGGTCTTTTATTGTCTTAATACGGATGATTTTGGCATACAGCTCATGAAAACCCAAAATTCCTATCTCACAAAATTAGCATATCATTAAAAGAGTCTCTAAACGAGCTATGAACCTAATCATCTGAATCAACGAGTTAACTCTAAACACCTGCAAAAGATTCCTGAGGCCTTTAAAACTTCCAGCCTGGTTCATCACTCAAAACCCCAATCATGGGTAAGACTGCCGACCTGACTGCTGTCCAGAAGGCCACTATTGACACCCTCAAGCAAGAGGGTAAGACACAGAAAGAAATTTCTGAACGAATAGGCTGTTCCCAGAGTGCTGTATCAAGGCACCTCAGTGGGAAGTCTGTGGGAAGGAAAAAGTGTGGCAGAAAACGCTGCACAACGAGAAGAGGTGACCGGACCCTGAGGAAGATTGTGGAGAAGGGCTGATTCCAGACCTTGGGGGACCTGCGGAACCAGTGGACTGAGTCTGGAGTAGAAACATCCAGAGCCACCGTGCACGGGCGTGTGCAGGAAATGGGCTACAGGTGCCGCATTCCTCAGACCTGGGCTACAGAGAAGCAGCACTTGACTGTTGCTCAGTGGTCCAAAGTACTTTTTTCGGATGAAAGCAAATTCTGCATGTCATTCGGAAATCAAGGTGCCAGAGTCTGGAGGAAGACTGGGGAGAAGGAAATGCCAAAATGCCAGAAGTCCAGTGTCAAGTACCCACAGTCAGTGATGGTCTGGGGTGCCGTGTCAGCTGCTGGTGTTGGTCCACTGTGTTTTATCAAGGGCAGGGTCAATGCAGCTAGCTATCAGGAGATTTTGGAGCACTTCATGCTTCCATCTGCTGAAAAGCTTAATGCAGAAGAAATTTCATTTTTCAGCACAACCTGGCACCTGCTCACAGTTCCAAAACCACTGGTAAATGGTTTACTGACCATGGTATCACTGTGCTCAATTGGCCTGCCAACTCTCCTGACTTGAACCCCATAGAGAATCTGTGGGATATTGTGAAGAGAACGTTGAGAGACTCAAGACCCAACACTCTGGATGAGCTAAAGGCCGCTATCGATGCATCCTGGGCCTCCATAAGACCTCAGCAGTGCCACAGGCTGATTGCCTCCATGCCACGCCGCATTGAAGCAGTCATTTCTGCAAAAGGATTCCCGACCAAGTATTGAGTGCATAACTGTACATGATTATTTGAAGGTTGACATTTTTTGTATTAAAAACACTTGTCTTTCATTGGTCGGATGAAATATGCTAATTTTGTGAGATAGGAATTTTGGGTTTTCATGAGCTGTATGCCAAAATCATCCGTATTAAGACAATAAAAGACCTGAAATATTTCAGTTAGTGTGCAATGAATCTAAAATATATGAATGTTAAATTTTCATCATGACATTATGGAAAATAATGAACTTTATCACAATATGCTAATATTTTGAGAAGGACCTGTATGCCAAAATCATCCATATTAAGACAATAAAAGACCTGAAATATTTCAGTTAGTGTGCAATGAATCTAAAATATATGAATGTTACATTTTCATCATGACATTATGGAAAATAATGAACTTTATCACAATATGCTAATATTTTGAGAAGGACCTGTATAAAAATCAAAAGTCGAAGAAGTATCTACCAAACTTTTTCTGGATTAAATACAGTTTGGGATAAATAATGTTGGGACCTACAGCCATGGATTTCAACATTAAACTCCGGTACGAACTCTTCTGGAAATTTTCAAAATAAAGTGCATTAACCTTCTTCCGGCACAGCTAGGAAACGGGATAACTGCGGACTTCCTGTGACGCCACTGCCCAAATAAATGCACAGCTGTTGCTACATCCACCCTCTTCCACAAGGCGTTCGAAAGGGACCGGATAGGGGAAAAAAGCACGCTGATGTCTCTTTCCTGGCAAACAGACATAAACTCTTCAACTGGATCCAAGGAAGCCATACGATCATCGATCATATGCAAAGATAAGTACGAATGAAATACTGTCTGTGTATCCAGTATTTTCATTCATGAAAATGGGGGGTAATCAAGGTACAAGCATTGCTTGACTTTCTCTCAGAGTCCTGCAGAAACAAACGGTGTTCGAGAGAAGCCCCTGCAAAGACGCGGTCTCCGTGTTAACTGGTGTGGTCAGCGGACTGGATGGGCCGCCCAGCTACAGCTCCGGAGCTAAACCTTTTGTTCACAGAACGAACGCACCTTCTGATCTTGAGAAGCTGAGGAGGTTAGCGGGAAGCTAACCCTTTGTTCACTGTGGATACCTTCTTCAAACTTCATCGTCTTTTGGACAACATTCCTTACCACAGTTCATGAGGTCAGGTTTGCGCAGATTAACAGTTAGGATGAAATGATCTAAACGTTTTTCATTTTATGAAGTTTTGTTTGTGTGAAACTCGGCTATCTTAGTGCTAGCAGGCTATCTGCAGCACACGTGCCCTGTTTGTGTTCTTTGTATGTTTTTAAAGTTAAGACAAACTTTATTTAAAGGGTGATTTTAAACAGAACATTGATCATAAAGCGCTGTCCGCGTTTATGCTTTTAACCCTTTTATTAATCCTGGTATTTTAAAGGTATGTGTTTGATTCTGGTGCTAAGCTATTGGCTTCTTTTGTTAGCTCAACTGCTACTAAAGAGTATTTAACAGAAAGGTTGTTAGTTTTCAAGCTAGTGAATAATAGTCCATCATTTACTAGATTTGATAACTAAACATCATTAAGCCCCATTTCTCCAGAAAGATTTGGCTCGTTTCCAAAATACTCCCTTAATAATATTTCTTCAAATATTATTTCAATAAAAAAAGGCATTTAATTAGACACCGTTGAGAAATGGTCATCCAGAAGGTTGGTTTTATTCAGCAGATCATTATTTAAAACATTATTTTATTAAAATAATATTTTATGTGATCTTGCATTGTGAACAGTTGTCTAAACGTTTGCTGATTATTGCCTAAGTTAGTTCCAAGACTAACTTAACTTCATTTCCAGATTCTTCAAGATAATCCTTGGTTCTCAAACATAAACATTGCATGGTAATGTTGCATCACTCTTTTGGTCATAATATCCAATCATCTTTAATCAACTTGTTTATATTGTACATAGCCCATTATTCTTCCCTATTCTTTAATTCTGCTTGGTAGTTTAGTTGGATTGTTTTAGCATAGTAAGACAGCCACTGATATTACATTAGTTTCTGATTCATTGGCAGGGCTCTGTTCTTGGAGTGTTATTAAAGACACAGCTATTGGAAGTGATAATTTTCCAATAATGATTTAAGTTGGCTTGAATTAACAGAAGGATGACACTGGAGAGTGGCCTAATTGATCTTGTAGCAGAGCTGAATGGGAGAAATATAAGACAATAAGTCAACAAAGAATTAGGGAAAAAAACATGACCGGTGATGTTGATTCATTAAACCTCCTGTTTTGCAGTTCTGGTATAGAAGCTGTTTAACATTCAGTTCCAAAGAAAGGTGGGAATTAATAGTTAAGACGTACAAAATGTCAACTCCAGGAAATGTTCAGATCTGTTATGTAATTAAATGTAAACTTATTGAGTATTCAGATGTGACTTTATTGGACTTGTATAATAAAGTCTTAGAATGTGGAAATGGAAAAGTGTCTTAAAGTTGCAAAGAGGCTGTAGGGAAAAACTAACCTGCACAATGCATATACAAAAGGTTATTGATAAATGTAAAAGAAAATGTATATATAATTAGGTGTTTATTCAGGTGTGAAAGGGGCTCAGACAGACAAGCTTTAAAAGTAATTTACATAAGCCTCATAAGACCTACAGTTGATTATTGTTGTTTAGTTTATGGTTCAGATTCTCAATCGTACAGAAAGCAACAGAGTTAAAAATAAATCATTTAGACATCAGTCCAATAGTGCCACTAATGATAATACCAACCTGGATTTTACCAGATTCTGTTGTCGATTTAACTACATTAGAGAGAAAGATCAGAGATATAACTTTTATTTATGATTCACTAACAGACAGTGCACATATGCCTCCCAGCATTGATCTGGTCATATTTCTGTTGGAGCGTGCTTATTCTGATTCACACTCCTCACCAGTTGGTGGCGGTAATGCACCAAATTGTTGTCTGCCAACAGCGAAGAAGACGAAGAAGAAGACTTGGCTTGTGATGGCCAATTTAAGCCTCATGAAAAAGTGAAGCTTTCCAGCACATTGTTTTGCCTAAAGGTTCATTACTTGATGCTTCATTCATTTCTCACTAGTGACATCTGCTGCTGCACAGACACTGTGACAGCCTTCATACTTCAAATATCAGAATATTGCAGTGTTTGCAGTATTGTCACAATAAAGTTTTTTTTCAAACCCATGTGTCATTTATTTTTAGTTCTTAAAATGATTTATACCCAAAATAATTCTGCTAATATGCTGACATCTGTGGTAATAGTCTTCTTTTATGTGATATGATTTTTATGTTCTGCCAGGTATTGCTCCACCTCTGGTATGGCATCTGCTGTGGTATTGAAGCTTTGTCTCTTCTGGTCCACTGTTTCATCTAGCAGACACCACAGTTCACCTATAAATAGCAAAAAAACAACAAAAAAAACAACTAAATATAATCATACAACACCAGCAGCTGAAATACAGCAGTAGTAATAAGTCAAGGTCAAGGAATTTACAGAATAAATAAAAACTCACTAGAGTTGTTGGTGCCTTCTCCTGCATCTGATGGATGTGGAAGTGAAGCTTCACTGCTGGCTATTAGGGCCGTATATTCAGATTTTAGCCGCCGTACTGCCTCTTGTACCTTGTTTTGGCTGAGAAAGCCAAGAGTTTTAAACCTGGGGTCAAGTAATGTGGCCACTGTCATTATGCTTAGGGATTCTATACTTGCCACATGTTCTCTGACATGTCTTAAAAGGTTGTCTGAAAGAAGTTTAGAAACACTGGTGATATTTACTGATTTTGCAAGTACTGCATGGTGCAGAATGTTCATTAAGGGTTATCTTTGAGATTGAGACACTTTTCTCTTGTGGGAGCTCTAATGTTGTCTGGTAAAAAGGGAATAATACAGGTAAGCACTCCTCAATTGTTTGATACTCCTGACAAGATAGTGAGGTTATGCTATTCCAGCTTGTGTCCACATCAGTGACAAGCTTTTGTGACTGTCTTCCTATCTGTATCTGTACTACTTCTAGCTTTTCTTTACCTTTGGTGGTTGAGTGAAAATATGTTACAATTCGTTGCCATTTTTCCGAACGTCACAGAGAACAGGGACCTGGTCAAATGATTTTCTTACCAACAAATTCAGTGCATGAGCAATGCACACAGAGAACCTGATCCTTAAGGCCTTAACACATGCAACCATGTTTGATGCAGCATCAGTGACTAGGCAAGTAACCTCATTAGTTATTCCCCACTCCTCCATGTGGGTATGAACTACCCTTGCCAGATTTTCGGATGTGTGACTCTGAGGGAAATGTTCAACTCCAAGCAGCACAATGCCCAGTTTGTCATCTGCATCAACGAAGTGGCATGTTATTGCCAGGTACACCTCCATATTTATTGATGTCTACATATCTGCTGTCAGGCTCACAGAAGACATCTTCTGCATGTCCTCTTTGGCCTTTTGCTTTTTTCATATTTTTCCTCCACCATCTTCTTTAATGCCTTGAAGGAAATGAAATTAATTGAAATTACTGCAATTATAGGTTAGCACTACATTTGATCTTGTTGTGTACACACATAAACCTTTTCTAGTAGGGAGAACATAGGAGGGATCCAGCAAATGAACAAGTTCCCTGAACGCCTCGTCTTCCACAACAGTAAAGGGCTGTGAATCTTTTACAATAAGATTGATCACAGCATCATCCAACACCTGCTTTCTGGAACCTGTATGATGCATGAAAATAAATCACAAACAATTTAAATAAACCTATAAGATATATTTCATACTCAGGCTGGTGTCTGCCTTTTCTTTTTCATGTATGGCTCTGAAATGCCTAAGCATTGATGAGGTGTTATTATTGTATACCAGCTCTCTGGCACACAACAAACACTTCACCTGAAATACAAACATGAAAGTTCATTGATACAAAATTATTGTTAATGATGGAAATAAAATCAGGTAATGTGCTGCAAACACACTTTACACAAACCTTGTTTTGAGCACACATTTCAAATTACTTCCAGATGGGAGAAGTTTTCCTTTTTTTGTTGCCTCCATTCTTCTCAGATGCTCCTATTTCTGCTGACATGCGACCAAACCACTACAACAACCCACGAAGCAACAAGTGTCATCGCGCTTTTATTCTGAAATTCCACCCCCGAAATGAAGCAGTGACGTGTCCACGGAAATGCGAGACATCGTTTGTCATCGGTCACGTGGTTTACCGCAAGACAACACAAGCATTGAACCTTTTTACTCTGTAAACTCCTCGAAGCTTTGCTTCAAATGTTCCATCTCTAGAGTTTGGATCGAAGCCGAGTTATAACTACTCAGTAACTGTTAAAGGATCTTTTGAAGAGAAGCTAACAACAAAGATGTGGAGACAGCAGCTCAAACGGTGGCAGAGTGCAGCAGTGGGAGAGATTTCCCAAACAGCTAAAGAGGACAAAGAAGATCAGCAGCGTCTCAACATCCTGGAGGCTGATTTCAACCCTAAAGTTCTGCTGCACAGATTAGGTTTGTATGTTTTCATGTCAGTTACAGTTTAGGAACATTTTAGGTGACTAATGGATTAGCTTCTTAAAGACCAAATGTTCACCATAGACTTAAAACGTAAACGCTTCGTTACTCGGTGGGAACGACCCACGTCCGCCATTTTGATTGGTTTGTTGTCCTTCGACACCGATACAAGTTTGTTTAGAAACTAATTAATAGGGCTGCACGATATTAGAGAAACCTGTGATGTGTGATAACAGTGTCTAATAGTGTGATGACGATATGACTTGTAATATATGAACAAATACTTACAGAGCATCAGGAAAGTATTCACAGCGCTTCATATTTTGTTAAGTTACAGCCTCTTTCCAAATTGTATTAATCTCTATCCACCAAATTCTACACATACTCCGTATTTGTTTGTAGAAATTTGAGTATTATTATGAATTATTATTATGTATTATGAAGGTAGAGTCATAGATTATTTTGGTGCTCATGGGAAAGGTATTATAAAATGCCAAGATTACAATGCATCAAAAATATTTGGTCATAATGAGAGTCAATGGGACCAAATTGGTAACAAATATAAAGAATGTATGCTAAATCCATAGCTCTTGCTCTACATACCTTGCAATCAAAAGGATAAACAAACAAAAAATAAAAGTTAAAAGCAAATCCTGGCCAAGTTTTATAGAACTGACCTTTAAACTGTCTAAAATATTGAGAATGTAAAAAAAAAAAAAAACAAGCAGAAAGCACATGTTTGGTCCCCCAAGGGGCCTACTGGGTTAAAGTAATTTTTAGAGCTTCTTTCACAGACAAAACTCAATTTCTAAGCAGACTTGTATCGGTCTTATTGACCGACTCACCACTATAAACATGGTGGAGGTGAGTCGTTTCTACCAAGTAACAAAGCGTTTACTGTTTTACGACAGAAATATGTGGTTATAATGGGAGTCAATGAGATCAATTGGGCAGGACATGGTAAAGATGTGCCTCTAGTGAAATAATATTAGGAAGGATACATAAATAATAGAAACAACCATGAATAAAAGGTGAAATGAATTACAAACCATAAAGTACTCGGACCCCCTGGAACTGGTCAACCTCTTGCCACATTTCAGGCTTCAAACATAAAGATATAAAATTCTATTTTTTTTTGTGAAGAATCAACAACAAGTGGGACACAATCGTGAAGTGGAATGAAATTTATTGGATGTGTCAAACTTGTTTAACAAATAAAAAATTGAAAAGTGGGTGTGCAATATTATTCGGCCCCTTTACTTTCAGTGCAGCAAACTCACTCCAGAAGTTCAGTGAGGATCTCTGAATGATCCAATGTTGTCCCAAATGACTGATGATGATAAATAGAATCCACCTGTGTGTAATCAAGTCTCTGTATAAATGCACCTGCTCTGTGATAGTCTCAGGGTTCTGTTCAAAGCGCAGAGAGCATCATGAAGACCAAGGAACACACCAGGCAGGTCCGAGATACTGTTGTGGAGAAGTTTAAAGCTGGATTTGGATACAAAAAGATTTCCCAAGCTTTAAACATCCCAAGGAGCACTGTGCAAGCAATCATATTGAAATGGAAGGAGTATCAGGCCACGGCAAATATACCAAGACCCGGCCGTCCCTCTAAACTCTCATCTCGAGCAAGGAGAAGACTGACCAGAGATGCAGCCAAGAGGCCCATGATCACTCTGGATGAACAGCAGAGATCTACAGCTGAGGTGGGAGAGTCTGTCCATAGGACAACAATCAGTCGTACACTGCACAAATCTGGCCTTTATGGAAGAGCGGCAAGAAAAAAGCCATTTCTCAAAGATAACCATAAAAAGTCTCGTTTAAAGTTTGCCACAAGCCACCTGGGAGACACACCAAACATGTGGAAGAAGGTGCTCTGGTCAGATGAAACCAAAATTGAACGGTTTGGCCACAATGCTAAACGATATGTTTGTCGTAAAAGCAATACAGCTCATCACCCTGAACACACCATCCCCACTGTCAAACATGGTGGTGGCAGCATCATGGTTTGGGCCTGCTTTTCGTCAGCAGAG
This sequence comes from Girardinichthys multiradiatus, assembly GCF_021462225.1. NCBI lineage: Eukaryota > Metazoa > Chordata > Actinopteri > Cyprinodontiformes > Goodeidae > Girardinichthys > Girardinichthys multiradiatus. Next base: position 3,131,496 of record NC_061807.1, read on the forward strand.
ACAGGGAAGATGGTGAAAATTGATGGGAAGATGGATGGGGCCAAATACAGGACCATTCTGGAAGAAAACCTGTTGGAGTCTGCAAGAGACCTGAGACTGGGACGGAGATTTATCTTCCAACAAGACAATGATCCAAAACATAAAGCCAAATCTACAATGGAATGGTTCACAGATAAACGTATCCAGGTGTTGGAATGGCCAAGTCAAAGTCCAGACCTGAATCCAATCGAGAATCTGTGGAAAGAGCTGAAGACTGCTGTTCATAAACGCTCTCCATCCTACCTCATTGAGCTTGAGCTGTTTTGCAAGGAAGAATTTCAGTCTCTCGATGTGCAAAACTGATAGAGACATACGCCAAGCAGCTTGCAGCTGTAATTGCAGCAAAGGGTGGCGCTACAAAGTATTAACGCAAGGGGGCCGAATAATATTGCATGCCCCACTCTTCAGTTTTTTATTTGTCAAAGTTTGACACATCCAATAAATTTCATTCCACTTCACGATTGTGTCCCAGTTGTTGATTCTTCACAAAAAAATTAGAATTTTATATCTTTATGTTTGAAGCCTGAAATGTGGCAAGAGTTTGAAAAGTTCAAGGGGGCCAAATACTTTCACAAGGCACTGTATATACTGAGGAGTATTTGATAGTTGCCAACCTCTGGTGTGAATTTTATGTCATTGTTTTTCTGGCCGAATTTATTAGTTCTCCAAAACTCTGACAACCCAGGGTTCAGACCAGGAAGCAGGGTCGTAGTTTAACACTCCTCTCTGTAGCTTCTGTACTGCTACCCACCCATTACCCTATTAAGACATTGTCTCGCCCATGGCCAAAATTGAATAGAGGAAATCAGGAAAATTTCATAAAAATAAACACAAGTCAGACTAAAAAGAAAAATAAAACAATTAAATGTGGCCTACTGAACATAAAATCTCTCTCTTCAAAGACATTGCTAGTTAATGACCTGATTTGTGACAATCAGATTGATTTATTTTGCCTCACAGAAACCTGGCTGCAGCAAGAGGATCATGTTACTATAAATGAGTCAACTCCTACTAATTATTTAAATGTTCACATTCCTCGAAATACTAGCAACCATCTTTCAGTCCGATTTATTGACTAGTCCCAGACCAATGAATAGCTACAACTCTTGTGAATATTTAATCCTTAGTTTTCCTGATCCAAATTGCAAAGCACTAAAACCTCTTCTGTTTGTTGTTTTGTACCGTCCACCAGGCCCTTACTCTCAATTTTTAGATCAGTTTTCAGACCTTTTATCTGATTTAGTGTTAAATACAGATAAAGTTATTATAGTGGGGGATTTTAACATTCATGTAGACTTGGTTCCGCTTTTGATTTCCTCATTATCACAGAAAAACACAGTGGAGGGCAATAATTTTGTTTCTTCCCCTTCACAGATTGATTCTCTTGTTCATAGTGTTACTTCCTCATTGCGTGGTGCATTAGACAATGCAGCCCCCTTGAGAAAATGGCGTTCTACACACCTAGAGGATTCCTGCTTAATCTGGAAAAATAGCTTACTGTTGTATAAAAAGACACTTCACCAAGCTAGAACAGCTTATTTCTCATCATTAATAGAAGAGAACAAGAATAATCCTAGGTTTCTCTTTAGTACAGTTGCTAAACTTACACAGAGTCATAGCTCTGTCGAGCCATCCATTCCCTTAGCCCTTAGCAGTCATGACTTTATGGGATTCTTCTTAAATAAAATTGATTCTATTAAAAAGAAAATCTTTGACATACTCCCGAAGATGATTACTTCATCCTCAGCAAGTGAGACAACATTGGAAATAACTGCAGAACCTGATTTGTGTTTGGACTGTTTTGATCCTGTGGAGCTTCGTGAGTTATCAGAAATATTAGCTTCATCTAAACCTTCAACTTGTATGTTAGACCCAATCCCAACCAAATTATTTAAGGAAGTGTTCCCTCTGATTACCAGCCCCATTTTAGATATGATTAATCTATCTTTAGTAAATGGATATATACCACAAGCTTTTAAGGTAGCTGTAATTAAGGGTGTATTCACACTTGCCACTTTTGGTCCGCTTTAAACGGACCAGAGTTCATTTCACCCCTTGATCCGGACCTTTTGTGCAGGTGTGAATACACTCAAGCGAACCCTGGTCCAGACCAAGCAACCAGACCGAGACACACTTTATGAGGTGGTCTCGGTCCACTTCCAAACAGACTATGGTGCAGTTCACTTATGGTCTGAACACAACCCAGCCCCGATCCGAACCAACTACAAAAAGCGTATGTCTCTTTGGACATAAAAAGCCACCGTAGCCGGTAGCAAAGGTGTGTTGTAAGGTAATCATACCTGATAAGCTGTGTGTTGCTTAGCAACGCTACTGGCTAGTTGTGGGACAAGGAACGTAGAGAACGTCGGCGTTCAGCACGCATTCTCCGACGGGGTTCCAACATTATAAATGTAACGTCTCAAAGTCTGTGTTGAATGAGCTTCTCTTCAACCTCGCAATACTATTGCATCTGTAATAACGGCACAAATATGCAGAACAGAGGTGCTGCACGCAGCATGTCTACAGATGTTTTCCTAAATTTCCAGGTTGTGCTCTGTCCCGCCCCTGTCATTTCTGTCCAATGGGAACAATGATCACCACCCGCATGGCTTTGTTTACAAGTCATAGTTCACTTGCAAAAAGTACAGTGTGAAAACAAACTGCCCCAAATGAAAAAAATAAAGTTCACACCAGGACTTTCCTGGTGTGAATACACCCTAAACCTTTGCTTAAGAAACCTTCGCTTGATCGAGATGACTTATTAAATTACAAACCTATATCCAATTTTCATTCTTATCTTAAATTCTTGAGAAAATAGTTGCTAATCAAATGTGTGAGCATTTACACAGCAATGACCTGTTTGAAGAGTTTCAGTCAGGCTTCAGAGCTCATCATAGCACTGAAACAGCACTGCTGAAAGTCACTAATGATATTTTTATGGCCTCAGATAATGGCCTTGTGTCTGTACTTGTCCTGTTAGATCTCAGTGCTGCATTTGATACAGTCGATCGCAATATTCTCTTAGAAAGGCTGGAATATGCTGTAGGGATCAGGGGAACAGCACTAGGCTGGTTTAAATCTTATTTGTCTGACAGATTCCAGTTTGTTCATGTAAATGATAAATCATCTTTAAACTCCAGGGCACATGCTTAGGGCAACTGCTTAGTCAATCAGTTAACTTGGATGGCATTAAATTGATCTCCGGTAATAAAGTAAAAAACCTTGGTGTTAACTTTGACCAGGACATGTCATTTAAATCCCATATTAAACAGGTTTCTAGGATTTCCTTCTTTCACCTCCGGAACATTGCCAAAATTAGAAATATCCTATCTAGGAGTGACGCTGAAAAACTAGTCCATGCATTTGTTACTTCAAGGCTGGACTATTGTAATTCTTTACTATCAGGACGTCCACAAAATGCAGTTAAAAGCCTTCAGCTGATTCAAAATGCTGCAGCAAGAGTTCTGATGAAAATTAAAAAGAGAGATCATATTTCTGCTATTTTAGCTTCCCTTCATTGGCTCCCTGTTAAATCCAGAATAGAATTTAAAATTTTCCTCCTCACATATAAAGCCCTTAATGATCTAGATCCTTCATACATCAGAGATCTGATTGTTCCATACGTTCCTAACAGGGCACTTCGTTCTCAGACTGCAGGTTTACTGGTGGTTCCTAGAGTATCTAGAAGTAGAATGGGAGGCAGAACCTTTAGTTATCAGGCTCCTCTCCTGTGGAACCAGCTCCCAGTTTTAGTCCGTGAGGCAGACACCCTGTCTACTTTTAAGGCTAGGCTTAAAACTTTCCTTTTTGATAAAGCTTATAGTTAGAGTGGCTTAGGTTATCCTGGGCTATCTTCCTTATTTTTACCTCTGTCTTCTTCCCTCCCTGTTGGTTGGAGTAAGGGGGAGTCAGGTTTAGCCTCAACCGGCTTAGTTATGGTTGAGGTGCAAACACACCCTCCATTTCTGCTACCTGTATGACCCCTTCTCCTTTCCAATGGTTATAATCAATCTGACAGAGAGAGGTATCCCAATCCTTGTGGTTTTTAGTATAACAATGACCATCAGTGGACTCTAGATGGACAAACTGTCTACTTTTAAGGCTAGGCTTAAAACTTTCCTTTTTGATAAAGTTTATAGTTAGCTCAGGATAACCTAAGCCACTCTATCTCTGTAGTCATGCTGCTATAGGCTAAGGCTGCTGGAGGACATAATGACCCCTTTCACCCTCCTTGCTACATTCTCACACTACTCTCCAATTTTGCATTATTTGCTGTTATTTCAGCTTTTAACTTTGTTCTCTCTTTTCTCTTGCTAGAAGCTACACCTGGCCTGTCTCTGTGTCTGCCTGTGACACCTTTCTGGAGGGGGGCATCGTCCAAGCTTCTGCTGGCAACGACTTAATGCTCACCCTCTACCGATGATCCACATAGCCCTGTCTTTTAGTGTTTAATCCTTTCTCTCTCCTAGACATGGCGATTGACTGAACTTTTACTGTGACTAACTCTATGTGCTCTCTTTCAGACTCTAACCTTGAAAACTGGCTCATAGTTTCTGTTCTTTCTTTCTAGGTGAAACAACTAAAGGAGCTATGTCCATTAACATTTACTTTTCCTTCCCATAGAAAGTACTCCTGGATCAGTGCTTCTGTGTTCTTTTTGTCTCTCTGCTCTGTTCTCTCAAACCCCCAGTCGGTCGTGGCAGATGGCTGATCACACTGAGCCAGGTTCTGCTTTAGGTTTCTTCCTGTTAAAAGGGAGTTTTTCCTCTCCACTGTCGCTACATGCATGTTCAGTATGAGGGATTGCTGCAAAGTCAACGCCAGTGACTGTCCACTGTCTCTACATGCTCATCCAGGAGGACTGAATGCTACAAGTCTCTGACTCGATGCAATCTGCTGGGTTTCCTTAGATAGAAAAACTTTTTATCCAATTTGAATAAATAACTGAATCTGACTAAACTGTTCAATGGTTAGTTATTAATTGGAATGTATGTACTTGATTTTTGTGAAGTGCCTTGAGACGAGCTGTGTTGTGAATTGGCGCTATATAAATAAACTAAATTGAAATTGAAACAGAGAAAAAGTTGACGTGTTCATAACCCTAACCTGATTATTCCACATAGAAACTGGTTAAAAATATTTATTATGCGGCACACTGGAAACAATCGTAGACAAGCGAGATGGAGACAATAAAGACTAAAATGGTTTCAGTATGTGGTTGTTGAGAATAAGTGAACAGATCATGACAAATCAACAGACATAAGAAACAACAATGCAAAACAAAAGGATAAGAATAAATGGTAATTAAATCAAAGAATTTAATGTAATCAAAGCACCTATATATCTTTATTAAAAAGTGACTCAGTCCAGGCTGAAGTCAAAAAACGTTCTAATATGCATGATGTGTTTCAGTGTTTCCTGCAGATGTTAAGCAGATGCTGATGGTTAAAGAAGAAACTCCTGTAAACCACAGACCTTGTGCTGGCCTACATGACCCAAAGCCCCACCACATAAAAGAGGAACAGGAGGAGGTCTACACCAGTCTGGGGGGAGAGCAGCTCAATGGGAAGGAGGAGATTGATACCATCAGGTTTCCAGTCACTGCTACTCCCATAAAGAGTGAGGATGATAAACAGTCCCCTCTGCTCTCACAGCTTTATCAAGACCAAATTAAAGGCAGAGCGCTTCCAGAAGACATCGATGGAGGAGAAGAATCCATCAGGATACAAGATCATGGAAATGGTTCCATTTCCTCAGAAACTGAAGACACTGAGAAGAATGAAAAGGCCGATGATGTAAAGCACCCCGTCTCTGAGCTCAAACACTTGTCAGACTCTGGACTGAAATCTAAGGACATGGACAATGACTGGAAGGACAGCAGAGCTCCTGAGTCAGATGGAAACATTAACAAACCTTTTAGCTCGCCTGAGTTTGCTGAACAATTTGTTCACCGTGGCTTTCTTCAGAAAGACATGATAAATTCAGAAATAGAATCTTTAAGCTCGCTGGATGGGAAGAAATGTTTCACAGAAAATAAAAATGTGAAATTGCCAAAGAAAGTCCAGACAGGAGTGAAGTTTAGCTGTGAAGACTGTGGTAAAACCTTTATTGGAAAATGCGCTTTAAACATGCATAAGAGAATCCACACAGGAGAAAGACCTTTCTGTTGTGATCTATGTGAAAAAAGACTTAGCCATAAATCAAGTTTATACAAACACATGAGAATCCACACTGGACAGAAACCTTTCTGTTGTGATCTATGTGGACAAAGATTTAACCAAAAAGGACATTTAAACACACACACGAGAATCCACACTGGACAGAAACCTTTCTGTTGTGATCTATGTGGACACAGATTTACTGAAAAATCAAGTTTAAACACACACATTAGAATCCACACTGGACAGAAACCTTTCTGTTGTGATCTATGTGGAGAAAGATTTAACCGAAAAGGTTATTTAAACACACACATGAGAATTCACACTGGACAGAAGCCTTTCTGTTGTGATCTATGTGGACAAAGATTTACTGAAAAAGGACATTTAAACAGACACATGAGAATCCACACTGGACAGAAGCCTTTCTGTTGTGATCTATGTGGACAAAGATTTAACCAAAAAGAAAGTTTAAACAGACACATGAGCATCCACACTGGACAGAAGCCTTTCTGTTGTGATCTATGTGGACACAGATTTACTGAAAAAGCAGGTTTAAACACACACATGAGAATCCACACTGGACAGAAACCTTTCTGTTGTGATCTATGTGGACAAAGATTTAACCATAAAGGAAGTTTAAACACACACATGAGAATTCACACTGGACAGAAACCTTTCTGTTGTGATCTATGTGGACACAGATTTACTGAAAAAGCAAATTTAAACACACACATGAGAATCCACACTGGACAGAAACCTTTCTGTTGTGATCTATGTGGACACAGATTTACCCAAAAATCAAGTTTAAACAGACACATGAGAATCCACACTAGAGAGGAAAATGGTTAAGGTTTAAATGCTCAAACAGATTAAGGTCGCTGTAATATTCGTGATGTGAAGTTCAAGGCCAGTGGTGGGAATACTTCTAATCTGAGGAAGCACCAGATTTTCATCAAGGTTGAAGAGTTCACAATTTTCGTCAGCCTCAGATATATGGCTATAACTCCTGCATTCAGCACCGTTAACACACCTGCTAATGGATGCAATTTGTGCATTAAATTTGTGCCTTATTAAAACAAAAACTGCGTAGTTAAGGGTTTTAATGTTGAAGAAATGTTTGAAACATCTGAGATGTTACAATAGAAACAGCTGGATGTTGTTTGATATATTCAATAAAGTTTATATATTGAGAAATACATACACTACCGGTCAAACGTTTTAGATACACTTTTTCACTTAATGGGTCTCTTTATTTTCATGACTTTACATTGTAGATTCTCAGCAAAGGCAACAAAACTTTGAAGGAACACATAGAATTATGTAGTAAACAATTAATGTGAAATAACTGTAAACATTTTTATAATTTAGATTACAGCTTTATTTTAAATTTACAGCTTCTTTAAAAGCTATCATTTTCTATTTTACATTCAATGTGAAAGGGATCCATCCCTAGTCAGGAGAGGGTGATCAGACTGCATTTAGATGTCTTGTCATTTTCAAATGAATATATTTTGGAGCGTTACCGTTTTTTGCCACAGTCAATGTATCTGAATAATATTCTCAGCCCACACATTGCTCCTATGACACAATGACTGCACGTCATTTTTATGCCAACAGCAGCTTTTTTGTATAATATAGGTGATGCAGAAAATCCTTCAACGGCAACTGTTTGTCGTGCTGTCAGGAATGTTACTGTTGCTCTTAAACTGTTACTGTACAGCAGAGGTGTCCATGGTGTCGATTGCAAACATTCAGTGATGTCAGGTTGTCCTCCTTAGCAGAGTGTTACGTGTCCCTACCTGCCACACAGGACACCAGGGTTTAATTCTGTGTACAAAGTGTAATTGTGGTTTATGTCATCAGACATACATAGCTTAGGTTTAGTTAAAGTTTAACAGTGATTCTAGATGGGAGCCTCCACCACTCCCTAACACACCGACACACAAGAATAATGAAAGAATAATTTCACAGAACTGCAGGAATCAGTGAAAGCAATAATTTACAGGGGTTGGAAAATGAAACTGAAACACCTGTCATTTTAGTGTGGGAGGTTTCAAGGCTAAATTGGACCAGCCTGGTAGCCAGTCTTCATTGATTGCACATTGCACCAGTAAGAGCAGAGTGTGAAGGTTCAATTAGCAGGGTAAGAGCACAATTTTGATCAAAATATTGAAATGCACACAACATTATGGGTGACATACCAGAGTTCAAAAGAGGACAAATTGTTGGGGCATGTCTTGCTGGCACATCTGTGACCAAGACAGCAAGTCTTTGTGACGTATCAAGAGCCACGGTATCCAGGGTAATGTCAGCATACCACCAAGAAGGACGAACCACATCCAACTGGATTAACTGTGGACGCAAGAGGAAGCTGTCTGAAAGGGATGTTCGGGTGCTAACCCGGATTGTATCCAAAAAAACATAAAACCACGGCTGCCCAAATTACGGCAGAATTAAATGTGCACCTCAACTTTCCTGTTTCCACCAGAACTGTACATCGGGAGCTCCATAGGGTCCATATACACGGCCGGGCTGCTATAGCCAAACCTTTGGTCACTCATGCCAATGCCAAACGTCGGTTTAAATGGTGCAAGGAGCGCAAATCTTGGGCTGTGGACAATGTGAAACATGTATTGTTCTCTGATGAGTCCACCTTTACTGTTTTCCCCACATCCGGGAGAGTTACGGTGTGGAGAAGCCCCAAAGAAGCGTACCACCCAGACTGTTGCATGCCCAGAGTGAAGCATGGGGGTGGATCAGTGATGGTTTGGGCTGCCATATCATGGCATTCCCTTGGCTCAATACTTGTACTAGATGGGCACGTCACTGCCAAGGGCTACCGAACCATTCTTGAGGACCATGTGCATCCAATCGTTCAAACATTGTATCCTGAAGGCGGTGCCGTGTATCAGAATCAGAATCAGAAAAGCTTTATTGCCAAGTACGTTTTTGGACATACAAGGAATTTGTTTTGGCGTAGTCGGTGCAATACAGTACAAATTAAACAGTATAAACATATCTACAATATAATATAAATATATGTGCACAGTTTTAAGTGAGTGAGAGTAAATATAGAGCACTATAAGATGCAAGAGCAATACAACAGTGCAGGTGATCATTGTGCAAGTAAAGCAGGAGTCCAAGCTGAGCGTTAATGTAACGCATAGAGTTACAAGTTACAAGTGTCCTGTCAGCAAAAAAAGGGGGGGTGTGGGGGAAAGGGACAGTGTCAGGAGTGGTTTCCGGGCTTTGTTAACCAGGCTGGTGGCAGATGGGAAAAAACTGTTCTTGTGGCGTGAGGTTTTGGTCCGGATGGACCGCAGCCTCCTGCCAGAGGGGAGAGTCTCAAAGAGTCTGTGACCGGGGTGGGAGGGATCAGCCAGAATCTTCCCTGCCCGCTTCAGGGTCCTGGAGGTGTACAGTTCCTGGAGCGACAGTAGACTGCAGCCAATCACCTTCTCAGCAGACCGAATGACACGCTGCAGCCTGCCCTTATCCTTGGCTGTAGCAGCGGCGTACCAGATGGTGATGGAGGAGGTGAGGATGGACTCAATGATGGCTGTGTAGAAGTGCACCATCATAGTCTTTGGCAGGTTGAATTTCTTCAGCTGCCGCAGGAAGAACATCCTCTGCTGGGCTTTCTTGATGAGGGAGCTGATGTTTGGCTCCCACTTGAGATCCTGGGAGATGATGGTTCCCAGGAAGCGGAAAGATTCCACAGTGTCAATTGTGGAGTCACAGAGGGTGATGGGGGCAGGTGGGGCTGGGTTCTGCCTGAAGTCCACAACCATCTCCACTGTCTTTAGAGCGTTGAGCTCAAGGTTGTTCTGGCTGCACCAGTCCAACAGATGGTCCACCTCCCATCTGTACGCAGACTCATCACCATCAGAGATGACAATGCACCAATACACACAGCAAGACTGGTGAAAGATTGGTTTGATGAACATGAAAGTGAAGTTGAACATCTCCCATGGCCTGCACAGTCACCAGATCTAAATATTATTGAGCCACTTTGGGGTGTTTTGGAGGAGCGAGTCAGGAAACGTTTTCCTCCACCAGTATCACATAGTGACCTGGCCACTATCCTGCAAGAAGAATGGCTTAAAATCCCTCTGACCACTGTGCAGGACTTGTATATGTCATTCCCAAGATGAATTGACGCTGTATTGGCCGCTAAAGGAGGCCCTACACCATATTAATAAATTATTGTGGTTTAAAACCAGGTGTTTCATTTTCATTGTCCATCCCCTGTAGTTGGTATCACATTTTGAGACTTCAAGCATTATCTATTGATATATTTCTGGGTTTCCAGGCATCATTCACTGCATACATGGCATTTACATTCACTGCTCCTTCACTGAATGAAGGAGATTGTTTTATATTATATTGCAGTTTATCATCTGCTCAACAAGTGTTAATGATTCTGTCATCTGACTATGCTGCACCTCTCATTTAATTAATCCGAGTATGCTTTGTTGATAACCAAACAGTTTGTTCAAATGTAAATTTAATGTTTCCTGGGTTTTATTCTCCTTTACTATACAGCCTCTTCAAACGTTTTGTGACTCCTGTTTTTCAAAATTGGTTCTTATAGCGTCTATTCTGGTAACTTTTTCTATGATTTCTAGTAATGTATAAACCTTGATGCTTTCATTGTCTTTTGCTTTGTTTCTGACACACCCAAATTTCTCCCATTGTGGGACAATAAAGGATTTTCTACCCTATTCTCTATTAAGTATTTATTTAATATAAATGTAGTTGACATAGCATCTGTGAAGATCATGTATGATGCAGCCACATTATCTGCAATGTCTGGGTCTGTGCATGACTCCATACTGAGTTCTAGGCTTGCCCGTGGTGAGTTTATAAATAATCATAGTTATAATAATTTCTGATTTACCAATCACTTCTCTAACTAAAGACAATTGTCCTTTTATTTCATTAAGTGTTCTTTATTGCTTGCAAGTGAAAATACAGTAGTTTTGGTTAAATAAAATCATCCACCTCTAGGGGCACCTCATCCACATTTAACTGATGCTCCAGCTGTTGTATTTTACGGAGCCGGCAAGTGTCGGCAGGTACAAAAAAAACCAAAGCCGTTAGAAATCTGTGCTCACGCTTTAATTCAATTCAATTTTATTTATATAGCGCCAATTCACAACACGTTGTCTCAAGGCACTTCACAAATGTCAGGTACATACATTCCAATTAGTCCTAACCATTGAACAGTGCAGTCAGAGTTAGTTATTTATTCAAATTGGATAAAACGTTTTTCTGTCTAAGGAGACCCAGCAGATTGCATCCAGTCAGTGACTTGCAGCATTCACTCCTCCTGGATGAGCATGTAGAGACAGTGGACGGTCACTGGCGTTGACTTTGCAGCAATCCCTCATACTGAGCATGCATGTAGCGACAGCGGAGAGGAAAAACTCCCTTTTAACATGAAGAAACCTCCAGCAGAACCAGGGTCAGTGTGAGCGGCCATCTGCCAAGACCGACTGGGGGTTAGAGAGAACAGAGCAGAGACACAAAGAGAACAAAGAAGCACTGATCCAGGAGTAATTTCTATGGGAAGGAAAAGTAAATGTTAATGGACGTAGCTCCTTTAGTTGTTTCACATAGAAAGAAAGAAAGGAAGAAGGAAAGAAGGAAATCCTAGAAACCTGTTTAATATGGGATTTAAATGACATGTCCTTGTCAAAAATAACACCAAGGTTTTTTACTTTATTATCAGAGGTCAATTTAATGCCATCCAGGTTAAGTGATTGACTAAGCAGTTTCTTTTTTAAAGACTCCGGTCCAAAGACAACAACTTCTGTTTTGTTTGAATTTAGAAGCAAAACATTTTACGTCATCCAAGTTTTTATATCTTCAAGACATGCTTGTAGTCTATCTAACTGTTTGGGCTCATCAGGATTTTAAAGCTGAGTATCATCAGCGTAACAGTGAAAATTTATCCCATGCTGCCTAATAATTTGACCTATTTGAAGCATATATATAGTAAAGAGAATTGGCCCACGTACAGAACCCTGTGGTACTCCACAATTAACCCTGGAGTTTAAAGATGATTTATCATTTACATGAAAAAACTGGAATCTGTCAGACAGATAAGATTTAAACCAGCCTAGCGCTGTTCCCCTGATCCCTACAGCATATTCCAGCCTTTTTCAGAGAATTTTGTGATCGACTGTATAAAATGCAGCACTGAGATCTAACAGAACCAGAACAGACAAAAGTCCATTATCTGAGGCCATAAGAATATCATTAGTGACTTTCAGCAGAGCTGTTTCAGTGCTATGATGAGCTCTGAAACCTGACTGAAACTCTTCAAACAGGTCATTGCTGTATAAATGCTCACACATTTCATTAGCAACAATTTTCTCAAGAATTTAAGATAAGAATGAAAATTGGATATAGGTTTGTAATTTAATAAGTCATCTCGATCAAGCGAAGGTTTCTTAAGTAAAGGTTTAATTACAGCTAACTTAAAAGCCTGTGGTACATATGCATTTACTAAAGATAGATTAATCATATTTAAAATGGGGCTGGTAATCAGAGGGAACACTTCCTTAAATAATTTGGTTGGGATTGGGTCTAACATACACGTTGAAGGTTTAGATGAAGCTAATATTTCTGATAACTCACGAAGCTTCACAGGATCAAAACAGTCCAAACACAAATCAGGTTCTGCAGTTATTTCCAATGTTGTCTCACTTACTGAGGATGAAGTAATCATCTTCTGGAGTATGTCAAAGATTTTCTTTTTAATAGAATCAATTTTATTTAAGAAGAATCCCATAAAGTCATGGCTGCTAAGAGCTAAGGGAATGGATGGCTCAACAGAGCTATGACTCTGTGTAAATTTAGCAACTGTACTAAAGAGAAACCTAGGATTATTCTTGTTCTCTTCTGTTAATGATGAGAAATAAGCTGTTCTAGCTTGGCGAAGTGTCTTTTTATACAACAGTAGGCTATTTTTCCAGATTAAGTAGGAATCCTCTAGGTGTGTAGAGCGCCATTTTCTCTCCAATTTTCTAACATTGTGCTTTAAAGTACGCAGCTCTGAATTAAACCAAGGAGCTAGCCTCCTATTAATGATTACCTTCTTTTTCAAGCGGACTGCATTGTCTAATGCATCACGCAATGATGAAGAAACACTTTGAACAAAAGAATCAATTTGTGAAGGGGCAGAAACAGAATTATTGCCCTCCACTGTGCTTTTCAGTGATAATGAGGAAATTAAAAGTAAAACAGATTCTTTAAAGGTTGTTACAGCATCGCCTGATAATGATCTACTATAATGAAATTTTCTTTCAGGTGTGGAGTATTCGGTTAAATTAAACTCAAAGGTTATTAAGAAATGGTCAGACAGGACAGGGTTATGAGAGAATATTGTTATGTCTTTACACTCAATGCCATATGTCAGCAAAACTTCCAGAGAATGAAGACAAAGGTGGGTAGGTTTGTTAATGTTTTGATCAAAGCCAATTGAGTCTAAGATAGCATTAAACGCTATATTTAGGCTATCACTTTCAGCGTCTACATAAATGTTAAAATCCCCCACTATAATAACTTTATTTGTATTTAACACTAAATCAGATAAAAGGTCTGAAAACTGATCTAAAAATTGAGAGTAAGGGCCTGGTGGACGGTACAAAACAACAAACAGAAGAGGTTTTAGTGCTTTGCAATTTGGATGAGGAAAACTAAGGATTAAATATTCACAAGAGTTGTAGCTATTGATTGGTCTGGGGCTAATCAATAAATCAGACTGAAAGATGGTTGCTACTCCTCCTCCTCGCCCAGTAATTTGAGGAATGTGAAAATTTTAATAATTAGTAGGAGTTGACTCATTTATAGTAACATAATCCGCTTGCTGCAGCCAGGTTTCTGTGAGGAAAAGTAAATCAATCTGATTGTCACAAATCAGGTCACTAACTAGCAATGTCTTTGAAGAGAGAGATCTTATGTTCAGTAAGCCCCATTTAATTGTTTTATTTTTCTTTTCGGTCTGAGTTGTGTTTATTTTTATTAGATTTTCCTGATTTCCTTCTTTTAGATTATTTTTTAATCTATTCAATTTTGGCCGTGTGCAAGACACTGTCTTAATAGGGTAATGGGTGGGTAGCAGTACAGAAGCTGCAGAGAGGAGTGTTAAACTACGACCCTGCTTCCTGGTTTGAACCCTGGGTTGTCAGAGTTTTGGAGGACTAATAAATTCGGCCAGATTCCTAGAAAGAAGAGCAGCTCCATCCAAAGTGGGATGGATGCCGTCTCTCCGGATCAGACCAGGTTTTCCCCAAAACGTTCGCCAGTTATCAATGTAACCCACATTGTTTTCTGGACACCACCTAGACAGCCAGCGGTACACACAACACAATCTCTTTTAGTCATGTTAGCCGCTTGCTCTACCATCAATGACCAGTTATTATTTGTTCCTGATACTCCAGTAATAACCTGGAACTAGTCATCTGTGGTTAAGTTTCTTAACATAATTTTTACTCTCTTCGCTTTGTTACCTGGATTGCATTATCAGCTTTATGGATCTTAAACAACTTCTTTTGATGACTAACATAAGCAGTGGTGCACCACTCTGGTGTCCAATTGTTTCCTTCATCATCTACCATCATGGACCATGAGGTGTCTCTTCTGTCATTAGTTAATTACCATTTATAACTTCTATAATCCTGTCCTTTCCTTCCTCGTTTGGTCAAGCTAATGAGTGGGATCAGCACTACAGTTGTTGTATTAGATTTCATGCACACTTTGAATACCATAAGTATAAGAAGTTTGTTTAGTGCACATAGTTAGGTTATCTTGCCTTCCTTGATTTAGTGCTACTTGTTTCATATGACTCATAGCATTTATATAGGTTCTTTGGTAGGACAGCTTTATTATCTGGTCAAATATATTTTTCATCTTTTAATGCAGCTCCATGTTTTTTCCACATTTCTGTCTCCTGTAGTGGGCTTTGTTGTTGCATTTCTTTTAACACTGTATCTTTTGTCACCAACCCATATCCTGTTTGTGTCTTCCCTCTCTCATCTTTTTTGGAGAAGTCATTCACATACTATTTTGTGATCCTGCAAATCACTTCTAGTTTTTGCTTCTTTTTCTGCTAATTCTTGACAATCATGTTGAATTCCATCTTCAGGTGTGGGTAACAATGTTGCTGAGTTTAAAGTGGTGCACCTTTCTATAGTTAAGTGTGGTTGTCACAGTAAGGTTGACATGCAGGACAAATGTCTAGCAGATGATAGAAAGGTCATATTTGTTTGCAGTAATAATGCTGAAACTGCATGGGGAACTCTTAAAGTTAAAAGGTGAAACAACACTACTGTAGCACTGACTTCAACTGCCATTGAGGCTGCAATTACAGCTCTCACACAATATGGTTGCGCACACGCAACACAATCTAGTTTTAAAGAGAAATAGGCTATTGATTTCATTTAATCTCCATATTGTTGAACCAGAAGTTAAGTCATAAAATGTCCCTTGCAATCTACCATCTGAACAAACGGTTTACTATAATCTGGTATTGCTAAAACAGTACTGGAAACTAGAACTTGTTTTATGTTGGTAAATGATTCTTCAGCTTCTACACTCCATTTCAGTTCAGACGTCATTTTCAGCTCTACCTCATACATTAGTTTGTTTAATGGAGCTACTATTTCTGCATAATTTGGCACCCAATTTCTACAATAATTAGTTAGTCCAAGGAAGGACATCATTTGCTTTTTTGTTACTGGTTTTGGAACTTGTAATATTGCAGTCTTTCTTTCTTCTACAATTGTGCGTCCCCCTGCGCTAAGATTGTGGCCTAGGTATTTAACCTCATTTTTACACAACTGAAGTTTCTTTTTAACTAACTTTGTGTCCTTCTTCTGCTAAATGTTTTAATAATGCTATTGTGTCATTTTTACAGCTCTCCTCATCAGGAGAGGCTAAAAGCACATCCTCAACATATAATAAAACCTGACTACCTCCTGGAGGGTCAAATTTGGCCATACTTGCACTCATTACCTGAGAGTATATAGTTGGACTTTCACAGTAGCCTTGAGCTAGTCTTGTATAAGTATATCTTTGTCCCTCAAAGGTGAATGTAAACCAGAACTGACTATCTTTATCTATAGGTTCAGAGAAAAATGTATTGCTTATATCAACTACAGTAAATATTCTAGCATTTGGTACTCGTACTCGTCATCTTCCGCTTATCCGGGACCGGGTCGCGGGGGCAGCAGACTCAGCAGAGACGCCCAGACGTCCCTCTCTCCAGACACCTCCTCCAGTTCCTCCAGGGGGAGCCCAAGGCGTTCCCAGGCCAGCCGAGAGACATAGTCCCTCCAGCGTGTCGTGGGCCGTCCCCTGGGCCTCCTCCCGGTGGGACGTGCCTGGAACACCTCCCGAGGAAGGCGTCCAGGAGGCATCCGGTATAGATGCCCGTGCCACCTCAACTGGCTCCTTTCGATGTGGAGGAGCAGAGCGGCTCTACTCCGAGCCCCTCCCGGATGGCCGAGCTCCTCAACGTATCTCTAAGCTCATTTCAGCCGCTTGTATCCGGGATCTCGTTCTTTCGGTCATGACCCAAAGTTCATGGCCATAGGTGAGGGTAGGAACGTAGACCGACCGGTATATTGAGAACTTTGCTTTTCGGCTCAGCTCTCTCTTCACCACAACAGACCGGCACAGCGCCCCCATTACTGTGGCAGCCGCACCGATCCGTCTGTCGATCTCCCGCTCCATTCTTCCCTCACTCGTGAACAAGACCCCGAGATACTTAAACTCCTCCACTTGAGGCAGGAACTCCCCTCCAACCTGAAGAGGACAAGCCACCCTTTTCCAGCCGAGTACCATGGCCTCGGACTTGGAGGAGCTGATCCTCATCCCAGCCGCTTCACACTAGGCTGCGAACCGCCACAGCGCATGCTGTAGGTCTTGGCTAGAGGGGGTCAGCAGGACCACGTCATCCGCAAAAAGAAGAGATGTCCCCAAACCAGACCCCCTCCGGCCCTTGGCTGTGTCTAGAAATCCTGTCCATAAAAGTTATGAACAGGACCGGTGACAAAGGGAAGCCCTGCCGGAGTCCAACATGCACCGGGAACAGGTCCGACTTAGTGCCGGCAATGCGGACCAAACTCCTGCTCCGCTCGTACAGGGACCGGATGGCCCCTAATAAAGGGCCCCCGATTCCATACTCCTGGAGCACCTCCCACAGGGCATCACGAGGGACACAGTCGAATGCCTTCTCAAGGTCCACAAAACACATGTGAACCGGTTGGGCAAACTCCCATGAACCCTCGAGCACCCTGTAGAGAGTATGGAGCTGGTCCAGTGTTCCACAGCCGGGACGAAAACCACACTGCTCCTCCTGAAGCCGAGGTTTGACTATCGGTCGGACTCTCCTCTCCAATACCCTGGCCTAGGCCTTACCAGGGAGGCTGAGGAGTGTGATCCCCCTGTAGTTGGAACACACCCTCCGGTCACCCTTCTTATGAAGGGGGATCACCACCCCAGTCTGCCAGTCCAGAGGCACTGTCCCTGACTGCCACGCAATGTTGAAGAGGCGTGTCAACCATGACAGCCCTACAACATCCAGAGACTTGAGGTATTCAGCGCGGATCTCATCCACCCCCGAAGCCTTGCCACCGCGGAGCTTTTTAACCACCTCGGTGACCTCAACCTGGGTGTTGAAAGAGTCCAACCCCGAGTCCCCAGCCTCTGTTTCCACCACGGAATGCGTGATGGCAGGATTGAGGAGATCCTCGAAGTACTCCTTCCACCGTCCGATAATGTCCTCAGTCGAGGTCAGCAGTCTCCCGCCCCCACTATAAACAGTGTTGGCGAAGCACTGCTTCCCCCTCCTGAGGCGCCGAACGGTTTGCCAGAATTGCTTCGAGGCCAACCGGTAGTCCTTCTCCATGGCCTCACCGAACTCCTCCCAGGCCCGAGTTTTTGCCTCTGACACAGCCGGCGCCGCAGCACGCTTGGCCTCACGGTACCTGCCGCCTCAGGAGTCCCACAAGCCAACCACAGCCAATAGGACTCCTTCTTCAGCTTGGCAGCATCCCTTACTGCCAGTGTCCACCACCGGGTTCTGGGATTGCTGTCCCTGGCAGGCACCGCAGACCTTACGGCCGCAGCTACGGGCAGCAGCATCGACAATAGATGCGGAGAACATGGTCCACTCGGACTCTATGTCTCCAACATCCCCCGGGATCTGGTCGAAGCTCTCCCGGAGGTGGGAGTTAAATACACCCCTGGCCGAGGGCTCCGCCAGGCGTTCCCAGCAGACCCTCACTATGCGCTTGGGCCTGCCAAGTCTGTCCGGCTTTCTCCTCCTCCAGCAGATCCAACTCACCACCAGGTGGTGATCAGTGGACAGCTCAGCCCCTCTCTTCCCCCGAGTGTCCAAAACATGCGGCCGAAGGTCTGATGATACGACAACAAAGTCAATCATCGACCTCCTGCCTAGGGTGTCCTGGTGCCAAGTGCACTGATGGACACCCTTATGTCTGAACATGGTGTTCGTTATGGACAATCCGTGACTAGCACAGAAGTCCAATAACAAAACACCACTCGGATTCAGATCGGGGAGGCCATTCCTCCCGATCACGCCTCTCCAGGTGTCACTGTCGTTCCCCACGTGGGCATTGAAGTCCCCCAGCAGAATAATGGAGTCCCCGGAAGGGGCACTATCCAGCACCCCCGACAGGGACGACAAGAAGACTGGGTACTCTGCACTACCACTCGGCCCATAGGCTGAAATGATAGTCAGAGACCTCTCCCCAGCCCGAAGGCGCAGGGATACGACCCTCTCATCCACTGGGGTAAACCCCAACACGAGACAGCTGAGCTGGGGGGCAACAAGCAAACCCACACCAGCCCGCCGCCTCTCCCCGTGGGCCACTCCAGAGTAGAAGAGAGTTCTACCCCTCTCAAGGAGATGGGTTCCAGAGCCCACGTTGTGCGTGGAGGCGAGCCCGACTATTTCTAGTCGATATCTCTCGACCTCCCGCACAAGCTCAGGCTCCTTCCCCCCCCAGCGAAGTGACATTCCACGTCCCTAGAACCAGCCTAAGCATCAGGGGATCAGGCCGCTGAGGTCTCCATCTTCGTCCGCCACCCAATCCTCTTTGCACCGGTCCCTCACGGTTCCCCTTGCAGGTGGTGGGCCCACTGGGGGATGGCCTCACGTCTCTTGTTCGGGCTTGGCCTGGCCGGGTCCCGCGAGGAGCAACCCGGCCACCAGGCGCTCTCTGATGAGTCCCGACCCCAGGCCTGGCTCCAGGGTGGGTTTTATCTGGTCCAGGAGTATTTTTATACCACATGGTAATATGTAGATCATCTGGTGTCATCTGATCTTGTAGTCGAGTAATGACATTTCTTCCTTCTCTTAATAAAGCTGTCCCTATGTCTAGGGGTGGCTTATTCGGAACATCCAGTGAGTAGTGGTAATAAGGTGGTCCCACTCCTTTTAACACGAAATAATCTCCTTGGCTGAGTTCTGCTTTTCTCTTTACTACAATATGTCCTTCTGAGGTCAGAATTAATGCTAACCCCAGATGTAGCAATCCATCTCGTTCCAATAGATTTACCGGACACTCAGGGAACATTAGAACAGATAGCTGGCATGACTGTCCATTGGGATCTCTTATCCAAACTGGTTCAGACTCAGACTTGTGTCAATTTCCCACTAGCTGATCTTACTGTTATTTGCTGATCACTAAATCTGGAATTTGGGATTGTTTCTCTACAGGTAGTCCTGCATGCTCCGGTATCACAAAGAAAAGTAATTGATTTTCCATTCAACAGTAAGGTAACTTCAGGTTTTATGCTATCTATGAAGAGAAGGTCCTGGAAATTTAGGAGGATATCCTGCCCCTGTGTTTTTTGTTTTCATCAGTGTCTGAGGTACCACGAACAATTTCACTTGTTTTCTGTCCTAGTCCTGCTGAATCATTATTTCTCCTCTCAGGACAGTCTCTGGCCATATGTCCTTCTTTTCCACAACACCAGCACCCTGAGGTGTATTGTCTGTAATTTCCTCTTCTCACTCCTCCTCTCTGACACCTGCGGTTTTGTCCTCTGCCTCTAAATCTTCCTCTTCCTCTGTTGTTTTGATAATAAATCTGTTCTTCTTCTTCTTGCTGAAAAAAGGTGTTGACTATCTTTTTGTGTTTTTTATCCTTCATTACTCTTTCTGCATGGAGGGCATAATTTACATAGTCTTCTAGATTTGCTGTGGGGAACCCTATAAAATGTCTCCTTACCCAGGTATTAATTGCATCCCTGGAACCAGCATATAGTGCATTTTTTAACTGCTGTCGATAAGCTCCTTGCTCGTTTTCATCTTCTTGTAGACCACTATGTATTTTAAACACTTTTGTCAGTCTAATCCTATATTCTTCAAAAGGTTCTTCCTCTTTTTGTTTCACTCTGGCTATTTCTGCGTAGTCAGCTCTGCGTCTGTACCTCACTGTAAGCCTATCGATTAAACCCTCACTCTGTTTGTTCTGCTGTTAAAAAGAGTAAAATATTTTCTAAGGTTACACAGAAAAAAAACGTGTCATGCCATGAACCTCCATGACAAGCTGTATCAACAGCCTCCAGCGTCACAAATAATAGTAAAACATAAACACAAATAAAACATACATGAGGTACAGCCATTGGTGGGGATGGATTTATTCACCAAAGGGACTCATTTTAGCCCATCCAATCCTGTCAAACCTCATCAGATCTTTGGTACAAAACAAAAACTTTCCACCTACTCTTTTTACTCCCTTTCTTTTGTCCTGCTGTTCTACTTTGCAAGTCCATCAAAAATTACTTCTTAGCCCTCTGACCTTTTCTGCTTTCCACAAAAACATCCATTCTTATCTCCTGCATCACATCTCTCTCTTTATTTACTTTTAACTAATAACCTACATCCTCATAACCTTCTTTGTCCATTTTTCTTAAATCACGTGTACTTTTAATGTACTTTTAATTATTGCATCCTATAAATTAACAAATTTTTAGAGTTTAAACGATCATCATAATGATATGTGGTTATCCATTTATCTAAATATTTTAATTTTAATATTTTAATTTGATCCTGTGCTTCTATAAATTTCCAATCTTTGCATTGTTATTCATTTTTAGTTTATTTTTTACTCGCCCCTTTTCCCATTTTTTTTATTTTTTATTTGGTCCAGCATATAAATACCTAGGGTATTCTAAATGCTGGATTATTCTGCTCAGTAGGGTGACAGAAAAATCTCCTTTTGTGGTAATTCTCACTTCAACTCTTTCAAGTGGAGAATTCTTGCCTTTGCATGCACAAAAGTTAGTCACTTACAATCCTACTGCTTTGGTATGAAGTAAAACCTAGTGGTTTAAATCCTCCGTTCATTTCTCACATGCACACATTTTAAACGCGGAATTTTCTTAGTATTTTTGTTTAAAATACTTAAACGCGGAATTTTCTTACTATTTTTGTTTAAAATACTTAAACGCGGACTCCGCCGTCCTGAAAACACGGAATTTCAGTATTACGTCTTAATACTTAAACAGGACTCCGCCGTCCTACTTTTACCTGTTAGGGCCTAGGATTCACAGGGTTTTATTTCACGCAATGACCCCCAGTCATTCGTCACACTTTTTTAATCCAAACTCAACTCACCACTTTGTCTTCTCCTCTCTCTCAGAGTTCCATCAGCCGTCAGACCCCAGCGGGCGGGCCGAGATCCAGTCCCGGAAAGGGTCTGTGAGTCTTCCTGTTGAAGACTGCGGTGCGCACGATCTTTTGCTGGAATCTACCAACCTGCTGGAATCATCAGGCGTAATTGGAATCCGGCTCCGAAGGACCAAATTAATGTCAGGTTTAAACAACCTAAAATACTATTTCACTTGCAGTGAGGAGAACGGACAGAGATGTGCTTCAGTTACAAATCTCCTACCGCTCTGAAAAACATCTCTCTTTTTATTATCTTTCTGCAAGGAGACATGTAGTTGTAAACCTCCGTTCACTCTTCACAATTTCCTGACATAAAAGAAAGATGCAGAGCGATGTAAAAGATAGACTCAATAACATTTAATCTTGGATAAAACGCTGACCGAGGTAAAAGCTAAGAAATATCTTTATCGTGTTTCTCAAAAATAGTTCATAGATGCAGCTGTTTACTGTGTGAGGCTAAAGGTTTTGCATCGATGTGTTAGTGGTAGCTAACTTGTTTACATTGCCATATGCTCTGGGATTATTATACCCTGTGATCACAATTATGGAAAAATGCTAATTGTGCCTATTTTCATTTCACATTTTGTTATTATTGTATATCATCCCACCCCAAATGTCCTAAAGCTGATACATGTCAAATTATAAAAACAAACACCACACCAACCTTCCTTGTAGTCATTGTAAGGCCACAGTTTTAGGCCCTGGATATCGTCCAACTATTTGTCAGTTGCCTTCAAGGGGTCGGAAATTTGTTTGTCTCCGCCTACCAATAAGGAATCGTAGTCTTTTTTACGCCATCTCTCTCATCCTCCTATGTCATAAACAACGGCAGGTTTTGGATCGATGCAGCGAATGCTACGGCAGCCAGTTCTTCCTTTCGTTTCTGCCAATTGCCATAACGCAATTTGAAATTCATTTGAAATGGTCCAAATCAAAGATCTCTTTGTTACTGTTATGGAAAATTTTAGTGCCTTGCTTTCTTTACTGCTAGATACTCTGCAAGATCTGATAAAAGTATTCAAACCCTTCTGTGTTATTCTCTTCTGCCTCCTGGATTAGGACAACCATCTGTCCTGTTTTGTCTTAGAGAGATGGTTTTTCAACCTTCTCCTATTTGCTCTTGTATGAGATAACATGTATGCCACACTGTGTAAGGTTCCATTTCCATTGTCAACATGTCTAGGACAACAGGTTTCACCTCGTCTCTCTGGGTCTCATGAGAGTTACCTTGAAACTGTTGTAGTGTAGCGGTATTATGGAATCAAAGTTTGAAACATTCTTTCTGGGGTGCCAGCCAGGTCTCTCTCCTGACATATTTATTATTCAATCCAAAATCCCGCACAAGGTAAAAAAGCAGAGACATGCACATCACCGGAAACACTGATTGAGAATCACCCAACAACCACAATTTTCAAATGTCCACAGCAAAAAACAACAACAATCAATAATTGTCCATACAATAAGAATTAACTCTTCATTTAAGAAGGACATGGCTCGGGATTTCCTCAGTTCAGTCATTTTTAGTTCAAACAAAAATAAGCCAGTCCAGGCTTTTCCTCTCGCCAGTCCAATCCATCCAAAAAACTAATAGAAGAAAAAAAACCATTTCGTTTTTTTACACATGCACAAGGAAGCAAAACAAAACACTGTGCTCGGTGGCGCATGAAGTGAAGCAACCTGTATCAGCATCTTTAAGCTGACAGGTTGTTTTGTCACTCACGGTACCGACGTTTTGAAACACTCGATCCAAATGGTGAGCTTCTGATGTGAGCCAGACGAACTCTCAGGTAATCCAAGATCTGCTTCTGTTGTCTCACGAACTGTCAATGCCACACACTCTACTGCCATGCATCAGTTCTCCCAGCGGCGTTCCAACTGGAAAACAACAACGCTCTTTGCGCCGGAGGACGCACGTCATAAAAAAAAATAGGGGTGGAGGTGAACAAAACGCGTGTCCAATCAGGCCGCCACAGTGGCTTATAAGGAGAACTTTTGCTTTGTCTAGTCAGAATGATCTGGCAGCACTATTGAGCGCATCTCCAATGCTGTAAAAAAATCCTCCTCTCTTGCAAGATTATAATAAAGCTGATTCTGAGTGACAATCATCACTCTGTGTCTTGTTAAAAACAAATTTTTCTACAACAAATGGCAACGCGGATGGGATTCCTTGACTGGGTTCTTCCGAGGACATCAGCAGGAGTGTCTGATCAACCTGGGAAGAGCTTCCCTGCCTCAAACCCTTTTAGTGTTAAGGGGTGGAGGACTGCTGACTCGGTGTTCTTGGAGACTCAGCACTGGAATCCAAAAGAACCAAATTTTTTTTTCTTCCAGAGACAGTGAGAAACAATGAATCAGCATAATTTAATTAATTGTCATCAATATTAATTTGCTTAATAGTTTGATAATTATAACCAAACGCCTATAACTTAAATTGCAAAATATAAAAAAAAGAAAAAAGCAGAAATAGAGAAAATAATAAAAGGGTTAATAATAAGGACTTCTTAAATTTTAACCAAAAGGTTAAAACTAACATTATGAAAAAATATGGACCACAACGCACCAAGTGCATCAATACATGGCTTAAAGCTTTTGCAGCTCTACAATATTAAAAGGACTGAGGAAGCGACAAAAGAGAAAATAGGAAAAAAAAAAGAATGGATGAGAGGTATGTGAAAAACAGACTGACTGACTGACAATACTTCTGTTTGTGCAAAATCTGAACCATGTACTAAACTTTTTTCCTCTGCCTCTTACACACATACACACACACATACACATGGGGATTTGAGCGCTCCCTGGACATTAGACACCTACCCAACCCACGGCTTTACTCCACCAGAGACGCTTCTTCAGCATGACCTGAAAGGGAGAGGTCCTGCCTGCCATTCTCCCTGCTGCAGACACGCCTGACAGCGTGAGAGTTTCCACCAGAATAAAACTCAGAAGAAGTCTGATAAAAAGCCCAAAACCCACTGAGATGGGCAACAATCCATGCTGTTTGCCAGAGCCAGAAGAGCGTTACACTGGACTCATCTTGAGAGCACATCTTATGCAGACATCGGAGTAACAGTCTGGGGCAAAGTTTTCCCTCCCTCCTGAAGAAGTTAAAGTGGACAAGGAAAGAGCAAATGTCCACTGTAATGGAAATTCTTTTATTAAGTGTTCCAAAGTGTGTGACCTTTGGGTTACCTCACTCCTGTGAACATCTGTGTTATTGGAGAAAGCTGTAAAAGCCATTATCAGAAGTTTAATGGTTAAGGCCATTTGTTACGGTGATGCCTCGGGGAGAGTAGATGGTTGTTCCTAGGTGACCTTGTCACCTATGAACCCGAGAAGGGTCTGGGGTCATAAAACACAGACTCTTTGAAGTTGAGATAACACTGTCATTTTCTGGTATAAATACTGTGTGTAAATGTTGATCGGGGCTCTGTTTCACTGACTAACCTCAGTGACAGGGTCTTCAAATGCTGAATGCATTTGAATAAAACTTATAAAGACAAAGTCCGGATTTTCTCTTGTTATGAGTCAACTTCTACCCACTTTGATAAGAAAATTCCACAACAATTTTGGCGTCACGAACAGGATCTAACGTGCCAGAGGAGACCGCAGGATGGGACACGGATGCCTGGCCAGCCTGAGAATTGTTCTCAGTCCACTTCCATTTTACAGAGGGGAGTTCTGGTGCCCGTCTGCGGCTTCTGGCCGATTGGATCCGAACTATTTGTCTTCAAATATATCTGGGTGAGAAGTTGCTCTGTATGATATAATGTATATTATTATTTTTATTACACATTAACCATCATCTCCTAACTAATTAATTAGGTTCCAGAGTTGCGAGAGGGAGGACATCAGCTGAGGGCCCGGTTACCCTGCAAAAGGAATGGCCGGGAGGTTTTCATTGGTAACAATGGGATAAAGCAGAACACAGGGTTTTGCGGGTGGTTTTTAGCAATTTTCTACACCTCATAAAGGAGAAAGGCCAGAC
The DNA here is from genome assembly GCF_021462225.1 of Girardinichthys multiradiatus. NCBI lineage: Eukaryota > Metazoa > Chordata > Actinopteri > Cyprinodontiformes > Goodeidae > Girardinichthys > Girardinichthys multiradiatus. Next base: position 3,157,393 of record NC_061807.1, read on the forward strand.
GGCAGACGTGCCGCTGAACGGGTAAAAAAAAAAATGGTTCCGTAACCTTGAGGCGTCAGGGGTGTCTCCTTCTTCATACTCTGATTTATAAAATAATGAAAGGAAAAAGTGGGGATGATTGTGTGAAATGTGCTTTAATTTGGAAGATAAGTTTGGTTTTTCACAGCGTGGAAGTTTGAGTGTAAATAAGTTAAATAGTTTAAATAGTTTCAAGTAAAACCGTTGATGGAAAAATAAAAAAAAAAACATAAGGAAAAGATTAAAAAGCACAGAGTGCATCAATTAAGGGGTTAAAGAGTTAAAACTTTCCTGAAGGAAGTTTCGTTTGTCTTAAATATTGCGATCAGTCGGAAAAGAAGGTAAAAGTGAAAAGGGACATTAGAGATGCGAAAAGAAAGTTGTTTTAGAAAGGAGTATGGTGCATGTTGTGGAAGGAAGTGACAGGCAGGGGGACAACTGACTGACTGATAATATTTCTTTGTGCAAAATCTGAACCTATACTAAACTTTTCTTTTGCCTCTCTCACACACAAATGCACACATATATGGGATTTGAGTTCAACATCTGCGTTTTTGAGTCTGGATTTTAGAAACCTGCCCTTCTCCATGGCTACTCCACCAGAGACGCTTCTCCAGCACGGCCTGAAAGAGAGAGATCTGCCTTCCTGCTTGTTGAAAATCGCAGTGTGAGTTTCTACAAAAAAAAAAACGAAACTCAGAAGAAGTCTGGACCCACTGAGATGGACAAAGATCCATGCTGTTTGCAAGAGCCAGAAGAGTGATACACTGGATTTATATTGAAAGCATCTTATGCGGGCAGACGAGAAACCAGAGCAAAGTTTCTTCTTTCTCCCTCCTGGAGAAGTTAAAGTGGACAAAGAATGATTGAATGTCTCACCAACAGACCTGGGAAGGGCCTGGTTGTTTTTTGGACTGATAGAGGACTGTGTGCCATGACAGTCTGACTCTGGAGCGATTTAGAAACTGATGGGGGTAACGTACAAACACACACACATTTGCATAAATCTTTTCCTATTTTCTGCAACGAAGAACGCTTATTAACCGCTGCTCATGTGACACGCTTGCTTGACGTGTACAGATATAGCGGGTTAAAATATTATTTTAGGGTTAGAAAAGTATCTATAAAAGGCTGATAACTTAACTCATTTGATACTTTCCGGTTAATTCTTTTAGAGAAACAAGTTCTCTTTTGTCGTGGAATATTCAGGGTCAATTATTCTAGTTATTAAAAGTTATTAAAAGCAGAGGAAGTTACAACATCTCCAAAACTCACAGAGGAAGTTACAACATCTCCAAAACTCAGCAGTAACCATGTGTTTCTATGTTATTCTCAAGACAGCTCTCATGAAGGAGCATTTTTATAAAACCCAGCGCATGCGTAAAACCTGATGGGTTTCTCCTTCAGGTATTATTTTCTGTTGTCAGAGTTTGTATCCCATAAATCTAATGGGTAGAGACCTCATTAAAACAGGCTTAGTTTTACTGCAGATGGTCTTCATACAGTTTCTGACACAGTATTTACAGTTTGGTGCAGTTTTTGTCCGCAAGTGTTAACTGACGCTTATGGAAAGTACAAATTCATTGTTTTTCACAGCAGCTGCTGGGAAGAGGTTATATTAGGTTTTTCTTCCCTCTTCTGATTCATGCAGCGTGTTGATTTACACTGTACCTTATATCAGGTCCTGACAAAAACTATGAAAGGCTTGGTTCTGCAGGTTCTTTTTTCTCCCTTTGGAGAAGGAAAGAGAAACCTGATCAGTTCTGTGTTGCATAGGAATATTAAAACACTTGTTGTTTTCTAAGATATAACCAGCTAAAAAACTTTTAAAACTTTGGGAGTAATTGGTTTTGTTAAACACATTTCCCTTGGTAAAACAAACCTTTAAAATGAGAATGAAAAATTGGGTTATTTAGAAAGAATCTGATTGGACAGTGGTACCACACAAAAAATTAAACTAATCTCATGTTTCCTAAAAGACTGCATAGAAAAGGCCTTCAGAACCGTGGAATTATTTTCCACCACAGTACCAAGTTTTTTTAAGCATGCTTTTTCTTTATTTTAAAACAGATCTGGTTTTTGTTTGTTTTGTTTTTGGCTTTTTAGCATAACGTTTGTCTGACGCTTCTTATGAACTGGGATAGAAGCAAATATGATCTGAGGTAAATTAGGAGCTGTGAACTAGTGATTTTAAATCTGATTATTGTCCAAGCAGAAATAATATATTTAGCCAATCCTTCAATCTCTGCAGAAAGTTAACACCATTGTTCAATGCAGTAGTACTCAACTTGTGGTTCCTGGACTCCTGAATCCTGTAAGCCATAGATTTTGGGTCCATAAAATTATAATATTTAATTAAAGGTAGACCGATTACCTATTAAAATAGATCTAAGCCAATGATGAGTTCCAGTCATTTGGTGGCTTTGAAATGCATTAATACCCAAAACTTTCTACTCTGGGGAACACAGATTGGGGTTGAAGAGTTTAGTTTTGGAACCAAGGTTAGGACTTGCATAACAGAATAAAGACAAGTAAAATCCTTCATTTTAGGAAAAGAAAAGAAATAAAGGCCCTCTTAACAGTAAGAGGATGGTCGGCTCAAACTCAAGTCTCCTTGTTTGATTTCTTAGGGTTTAAAGATTAAAGGAATACATATGAGTACAAAGGTACACAAGGTGATTTCAGATTACTAAGAGATAAAATATTGGAACATTTATCAGCATTTGGATTGTAAAAGAGGGGTTCTAGTAATAAGTTTTCCCCAACTCTCAAAATTTAAATAGCCCAAATTAAAGAAAATTATGTTTGTTCTTTTTTGAAACACTATGTGGGAAAAAGTCCAGTTTGGAGACAAGCTTCTTATCTTAATTTCTGATTAAGTCAAACACTGCAGTTTTGTTTAGTTTGGCTATACCATAAAAATGTCAATGCCGACTTTTCTAATTTCCCCTCGGGGATCAATAAAGTATCTTTGAATATGAATTGAATTGAATTAAAATACTTCTTTGCATTTAACTTGAAATTCTGCAATACAGCTGCAATCAAATTGAGCCAAACAAAACGTGAACAATAACAATAACTCTCAGGATTGTAGTTATTATTATAGAGTTACAGTACAAAGAATTAGCAAAAGGTTTCAGCATCAGTAAATTTGGATTCATTTAAGAGAAAACTGTTGCTGTGCTTCTAAATACCTTGAGATTTTTTGGACTATGTGCACTCATTTTTAAAAAAAGGATCCTGACGATTGTCATAACAACATTGATCAATTATAGCATTAAAAGATATGGTTGAGAAAACATATTCTGAAAAGAGATTGTTAAAATTTTCTTTGATTTCTTGAAGCTTCAAATTTGGCCATTTGTCTGTCTTTGATGTTTTGTCTTTGTTTTGTTGGAATGAATGTTTGTTTATATGTTGCATGAAACAATAATCCATGTTTAGAATAATGTTTCTAGATCCCAGATTGATTAAACTTTGAGTTTTCAGGAGAGTTAAGAAGCAGCTTGTTTCTGAGGTAGGTGCATGTTAACAGCTTTGTAGTTTAAGGATCACTAAGATGGGTTGGAATGAAGAAACTGTGGGTCCCGCCCATAGGCTGCCAATCAGAGGTTAGTTCTGCCTGACTCCGCCCACCTACCAGGTTGGTTCACGCCTTTGCTGTCATGGTAACGCTCAGCACCTCCCTTCCTGAGGTTTAACACTGTTTAAGAGACAATAGAATCAAAATACTTGTAGTGATTGTTGCCTTGATAACATGTTTTTTTGGATGTAGCATGACTTTTAGATTTATGTGTTTTATTATTAAAAGGTTAATGAAATAGTTTACACTGGTTTGAAGAATTAGTTTTGCATACAGAATCATTGGTGATTTATTAGATTGAAAGTTTCCCTGGTACCATTAAACTAGCTGACAGTTCAAGATATGCAAAAGTAAGGAATATATTTTTGATAAAGAATCTGAGTCACGACTTTATACTTGGTGGAAATTATTTATTAGATTCGAATTTGTAGGGTTTATGCATCTGAATTACATTAGATGTCCATTAATCTAATACTCATCTTTATACAAGACAAATCAGGATGATATGTAACTAATTTCTAAGTGAGACATTGATGAACTGAATAATTAAAGTTTGTGTTTTGTTGTTAATGGAACTGAATTGCAGTTAAAAACATCTGGATTTTCTTTATGTTGCTTTTGTTACATTCATAGTGACACATAGTTATGTCAGAATTCATTTCTTTGGTTCTATGTAATGTGATCTTGGTTACTAGAACATTTTTGTACAAACTTTTTGCTGAATTGTCGCATGGGTTGGACCCTGCACCAGAAGAGGGGAATGTCAGAATAAAGTAACATGGGGTTCCAAAAGTTGTAGCACTCATGGAAAAAAAAGGGTAGCTCATACCTCCACTGAGGACTTAGTGACAATGCGAAAGAGACGTACTTTGTTTATATAAATAGTGCATAGCTCCCTAAGACCACATTCTGAAAACTTCTCTGAAATTATGGTGTTGATTCTTTTGTGAAATTTTATATCTCCACAGATTAGACCATTTTTGAAATTCTTTTTGGGTATTCTGAAACTATGAAATGTTGACCTGTAATCAGACCTTCCTCAAACATCATGTCACATTTTTGATATTCAGAATATTTAGCTGATGGTCACTGCTAGTATATCAGGTGAAGTCAGAAGATTAATTCTCTTTGGTTTTGTTGGATGTTTTGATGAAGTTCATGTAGTTAAGCACTTAGGTTTGAGAATGGGACTTTGAATTGAAAATTAGCCAAGCGTTGTGAAGGCCCTGTTTTCACTTATATGAGATTGAGACAAAGGACACAGGCAAATCTCAGTCCTTTTGAAGTGCTGTGTGGCAGGTCTCCTAATTTGGACATGGGGATATTGCCAAGATAATTTTCTTCCACATCTTTGTGTGAAGAAACGATGTTGTTTTACTGTCAAAACCTGTCCACTGTGTTTTCTCAAGTTTCACAGATGGTGAAGGCTGCATTACCAGAAACAGCCACTTCCACCCTCCAGTCCTTTATTCCTGGCGACTGGATTCTGGTCAGAGAATTTAGGAGAAAACACAGGAAGTCCAGGGCTGGAATGGTCCATATCAGATCCTACTAGACACCCAGGAAAGCTGCAGGAAAGCTCTAGCTCCTCCAGCTTCATCTGGCTTCCAGGACAAGTCATCTTCCAACTGGATCATCCACGGCTGAAAGGTGTGAGGACAGCAGACCACCACAAGACAAAGAACTGTAAGCTGATCACTGGCGAGTGATTGAAGAGGTGGTTGAAGAACACTGTTCTTACAAGGGCACAATAATCCCTTGGGCAGTGCAACGTTATTTCAGAATCTACTGAAGGCCATCGCAATGCCTGAAAGTTAGAAATCATAAGGTCATTTGCCTCACTGCACACACACCACAGTGAGAGATTCTTTCCTCCCACTTTGACAGCGAGACTGACTCTGAGGAGGAAATCTCGGATGCTTTTATCTAACTTATGTTTATTGCTTGATATTTATCATTATGGTATTATTACAAGTTTGAATGTGTTCATTTCCACTGTTGTTTAGTTGGACTATGGAAGCCTAACTTCCAGCAGGTTAGAGTTCCTGTTTCTAAATATATTTCTAGAGGAGCTTCCTACGACCGCCCACCTGTACCAGACTAGTAACAGGGCAGCTTGAAGCCACTCAGGAGAGACAGCAGGATTTTTTGTTTTTCTGTTTTTTAAGTTGTGTTTATAATTCGTTTTCTTTGGGAAAAGCTGTTTGCTTTCAGTACCAGAAGAAAGGACATTCCACTTCAAGGTCACGATGCAGCTATATGGAAGATGGTCTGTTCTGATGCTAATGATAGGTATTGCAAGTATTTTTATAACTCTTGTGTTCATTTTGGGAAAGGTACAGCAAAGACAATGTGTGGTTAATCTGACTAGTAATACTCATCAGCAGATTCGAAGAGAGATTCATCACTTTTCTGACTACAATGATCATACTGATAATGTTTGGTGGCAACTGATGCATCAAAACTGTGAGAAATTATAGTGTAAGGGAAAGCAGAAATGTTAGTAGATTTTCTGGTGAGACTAATTTAGCATGTGCTTCTACAGGACCTTTTTATAGAATTCGGGGTAATATAAATCCGATTAAAGATCCAGATATTTGTATTACACAGGAGGAAAGTACACCTTATTTCCTTGGGAAGACAGTAGGTTGCGAACCTATTATATCTGTTTTATGTGCTTTAATCAACAGACATAAATTTGTGTCATGTCCTATCAGAACTGATCCTTATACTATTTCAGAATCTTTGGCTTCAGATCCCTTTGTGTTAATTTTTAATCTTACAGCCTTACCGGATGGAGGTTAGTTGTATGGCCAGGCAGGTAAATTAACCAGGGTTTTTGTTACTTTTCCTTTATGAGATGGGTACTCATGTCCTCAGAACATGGGTTGAATGTGTGGAAATAGATTATATTTGTATCTGCCTGCTACTTGGTCTGGAGTATGTTATCCAGCTCATTTACTACCTACAGTCACAACTTATACTTCAATTAGCCTAAGCTATTAGAACGATGCGTTTGCAAACTAGAATGGCTTTGGATTATTTGTTAGCTGAGAGGGTGATGGTTTTGAATAATTTTCCTTTAGTTGTGATTATCTTGTAATCAGAAGAAAGGAGTGTAATGGAAATTATTTTATTAAGTGTTCCAAAGTGTGTGACCTTTGGGTTACCTCACTCCTGTGAACATCTGTGTTATTGGAGAAAGCTGTAAAAGCCATTATCAGAAGTTTAATGGTTAAGGCCATTTGTTACAGTGATGCCTCGGGGAGAGTAGATGGTTGTTCCTAGGTGACCTTGTCACCTATGAACCCGAGAAGGGTCTGGGGTCATAAAACACAGACTCTTTGAAGTTGAGATAACACTGTCATGTTCTGGTATAAATACTGTGTGTAAATGTTGATCGGGGCTCTGTTTCACTGACTAACCTCAGTGACAGGGTCTTCAAATGCTGAATGCATTTGAATAAAACTTATAAAGACAAAGTCCGGATTTTCTCTTGTTATGAGTCAACTTCTACCCACTTTGATAAGAAAATTCCACAACACCACCAACAAGCCAGGGGAGGGCCTGGGTTTTTGGACTGATAGGGGACTGTATGCCACAACAGTCCGACTCTGGAGCTGTCAAGAAACTGAGGGGGGTAACGTACAAACACACACATATTTGCAAATATCTTTTCTGTTTTTCTGCAATGAAGAAAACTTATTAACTGCTGCTGATGTGGTTTTGACGTTGACAGACGTAACAAGAGGTTAAATGTTATTCCTGTGTTAAAGAGATTCTTTTCCAAAAGTCATAAAGTAATTATTTTAGAGAAACAAGTACTCTCTCTCATCATGGTAGATTCAGGGTCAAATATTGCTACTAAAAGTCCTTAAAAGGCAGAGGAATTTTTAAACACCTCCAAAACTCATCGGTAACCATGTGTTCTCTATGTCAGGACAGATCCCACGAAGGAGCATTTTAAAGTCCATCGCATTTGTACCACCTGATGGACTCTCCTTCAGGCATAGTTTCCTGTTGTCAGAGTGAACCTCGTTAATCTAATGGGTAGAGACCTCTGAGAATAGGGTTAGTATTACTGCAGAGGGTCTCCGTACAGTCTGACACAGTGCTTCCTGTGGGGTACAGCTTTGGCCACAAAAAAAAAAAAAAAGGTCTGTGAGTCTTCCTGTTGAAGACTGCGGTGCGCACGATCTTTTGCTGGAATCTACCAACCTGCTGGAATCATCAGGCGTAATTGGAATCCGGCTCCGAAGGACCAAATTAATGTCAGGTTTAAACAACCTAAAATACTATTTCACTTGCAGTGAGGAGAACGGACAGAGATGTGCTTCAGTTACAAATCTCCTACCGCTCTGAAAAACATCTCTCTTTTTATTATCTTTCTGCAAGGAGACATGTAGTTGTAAACCTCCGTTCACTCTTCACAATTTCCTGACATAAAAGAAAGATGCAGAGCGATGTAAAAGATGGACTCAATAACATTTAATCTTGGATAAAACGCTGACCGAGGTAAAAGCTAAGAAATATCTTTATCGTGTTTCTCAAAAATAGTTCATAGATGCAGCTGTTTACTGTGTGAGGCTAAAGGTTTTGCATCGATGTGTTAGCGGTAGCTAACTTGTTTACATTGCCATATGCTCTGGGATTATTATACCCTGTGATCACAATTATGGAAAAATGCTAATTGTGCCTATTTTCATTTCACATTTTGTTATTATTGTATATCATCCCACCCCAAATGTCCTTAAGCTGATACATGTCAAATTATAAAAACAAACACCACACCAACCTTCCTTGTAGTCATTGTAAGGCCACAGTTTTAGGCCCTGGATATCGTCCAACTATTTGTCAGTTGCCTTCAAGGGGTCGGAAATTTGTTTGTCTCCGCCTACCAATAAGGAATCGTAGTCTTTTTTACGCCATCTCTCTCATCCTCCTATGTCATAAACAACGGCAGGTTTTGGATCGATGCAGCGAATGCTACGGCAGCCAGTTCTTCCTTTCGTTTCTGCCAATTGCCATAACGCAATTTGAAATTCATTTGAAATGGTCCAAATCAAAGATCTCTTTGTTACTGTTATGGAAAATTTTAGTGCCTTGCTTTCTTTACTGCTAGATACTCTGCAAGATCTGATAAAAGTATTCAAACCCTTCTGTGTTATTCTCTTCTGCCTCCTGGATTAGGACAACCATCTGTCCTGTTTTGTCTTAGAGAGATGGTTTTTCAACCTTCTCCTATTTGCTCTTGTATGAGATAACATGTATGCCACACTGTGTAAGGTTCCATTTCCATTGTCAACATGTCTAGGACAACAGGTTTCACCTCGTCTCTCTGGGCCTCATGAGAGTTACCTTGAAACTGTTGTAGTGTAGCGGTATTATGGAATCAAAGTTTGAAACATTCTTTCTGGGGTGCCAGCCAGGTCTCTCTCCTGACATATTTATTATTCAATCCAAAATTCCGCACAAGGTAAAAAAGCAGAGACTTGCTCATCACCGGAAACACTGATTGAGAATCACCCAACAACCACAATTTTCAATTGTCCACAGCAAAAAACAACAACAATCAATAATTGTCCATACAATAAGAATTAACTCTTCATTTAAGAAGGACATGGCTCGGGATTTCCTCAGTTCAGTCATTTTTAGTTCAAACAAAAATAAGCAAGTCCAGGCTTTTCCTCTCGCCAGTCCAATCCATCCAGTCCAATTCTCCTATTTGCTCTTGTATGAGATAACATGTATGCCACACTGTGTAAGGTTCCATTTCTATTGTCAAGATGTCTAGGACAACAGGTTTCACGTTGTCTCTCTGGGTCTCAGGAGAGCTACCTTGAAAACTGTTGTAGCTTTTAAGGAGAACTTTTGCTTTGTCTAGTCAGAACAATTTGGCAGCACTACTGAGCGCATCTCCAATGCTGTAAAAGGTCCTTCTCTCTTGCAAGATTATAATAAAACTGTCACGGTTTACTTGGAATTGGACCCAGAATGCAGACGAGCAGGCAGCGTGATGGTAGGTGAAAAAGATTTAATAACGAAAACTCACTCACTACAGGAGGCAGGAACAAAACAAATGGGCAGGCAAGACAGGCATGGCATGATCAAAAAATAAGACTTGAGCATCAAACTTGACATGAGCATGAGAGTGAAAGATGTTTCCGCGAAGACTAACAGAACAGGTGTGAATATATGGTGTGAAAACTAGGTGGAGTAAGATTAACTTGAAGTAGGTGAACTGAATAAACTTAATTAACAGAACAAAACGTGACTGGAGCAAAACAGAGGCTCTTGAACACAAACTTGAAAAACATGAAGCAAAAGCATAACCAGATCCAAAAACCAAACTTGACAAAACATGAACAAGACAACCAAACAAAAGTATGACCAGGAAAATAAACAGAAACGTGATTCAAAACTTGAACAGTGAAAAACATAAGAAAAAACCCCACAACCAAAAACCAAACAACCCTACATCATGACAAAAGCTGATTCTGAGTAGTGTTGACGCGCTGCTTGTTGTCTTGTCGGATGAATTAAAGTCCGAGTTAACACTAATCATTATGCAGATCATCTATTTATTTTGTTTACATCTCATCAGTTTCCTCTTGAAGATAAACATATTTCCACACGCTTACACCTGTTGACAGCATCTTACTTCAGCGGTCAAAAACTGTTTCTCCCCTCCCGGGTGGAACACCTGCCTCACAAAGAAAGGTTCTGCCCTTATAGACTGCTGATTAACCATGTGACCAAATATCCAAACAGTTTAATCACCTGCTCCTACACACCGGCCCCTAATTGTTATGACAGCCAAACATAACAATTCTATACAATAATAATAGGAGCCAAATGTGAAAGAGAAAAGAAAGAAAAATAAAAACAAAACAAAAAAAAAAACCTTCAGTTATCATACACAGAAAGGTAATCTAGTTGATACAGTTTACACCCCTTGTATCAAACAGAGTTTAATAACAGGTCTCTCAATAATGCTGTTCTTGGTCTGTAGCTTGACAGAACGCACCATGTCCTTTTTGTCAGGGAAAATTTCTAGCACTTTAGCAAGAGGCCAGGAACCACGTGGAGCAGACGAATCCATGATGATGACGACATCTCCATATTTCAAACTCTGTTTCCTTTGATTCCACTTCTGTCTTTCTTGCAGTAATGTCAGGTACTCCCTGATCCAATGTTTCCAAAACAAATCAGAGATATATTGAACTTGTCTCCAACGACGTTTCACATACATATCGGAGGGTTCAAATAGCCCAGGTGGTAAGGCAGGTTTTCCCTTTAACAGAAGATGATTTGGCGTGAGAGGCTCCAAGTCATTTGAGTCATCAGACAGCTTTGTAATTGGACGATCATTCAAAATGGCTTCTACTTCACACATAACAGTATGAAGTCCATCATCATTCAATGTCTGCTGGCACAAAACTGAGTTGAGGATACGCCTTATCAGGCTTATCATACGTTCCCACACTCCACCATAGTGGCATCCTGCTGGTGGATTGAAACTCCATTCAACTCCAGTTGAAATCAGAGTGTCTTGAATTCGCTCATGATCCAATGCAACAAGAGCTTTTCTCAAGTATCTTTTGGCTCCAACAAAATTGGTTCCATTGTCTGACCTGATATGGACAACTTAACCTGTCCTGCTGATGAACCGACGTATTGCATTGATGCAGGCATCTGTCTCAAGCGAGTTTGCTACCTCCAAATGTATCGCTCTACTCGCCATGCAGGTAAATATCACTCCATAACGTTTGCATGTTTTTCTGCCTTGCTTGATTTTGAAAGGTCCAAAATAATCCACTCCAACATTCGTAAATGGAGGCAAATGTGGAACAATTGTTTCTTTTGGAAGATCTGCCATCTTTTGCTTCAACACTCTCCCATTAAAGCGTCTGCAAATACTGCAATCAGATATGATTTTCCTTACAGCTGCATTTGCATTGGTAATGCAATACTTCCTCCAAAGAGTTGACAGAATATGGTTTCCTCCACTGTGTCCCAATAACTGATGGATATATTTAAGAATAAGGCTGGAGATATAATGATCCTTGGGGAGGATAAGAGGGTGTTTTTCCTCCATTGGCATTGCTCCTTTACTTAACCTTCCTCCAACTCTTAACAGGCCATTATCCAAAATAGGATCCAGTTTGTAGATGGAACTTTGTCTGCTTACTGCTCCACTCTTTGATAGTAAGGAGGAAATTTCATTTTCGAACCTTCGCTGCTGACAATAACGTATGATGGCCAACTCAGCTTCCTTAAGCTCTTTAGCCATTAGAGAGCTACTTCTTGATGTTGCTGAGGCCTTTTGTTTTACCATTTGCCCACCATTTAGATCAGGGTCCCTCACACCATTTTGTTGACGACTGAGCTGCAGCAAATATGTTTTCAGCCTGAGAAACCAGGCAACAGAAACCTTGAGTTTCCGCCATTCTGAAAAATAATTCATGAGCCGATCAATAGTGTTTGCTGGATCAGTAGCAGTGGAATTTACCAAAACATCCCTTTTTAGCTCTTAATCATCGTACTCTACCTTATCATCAACAGAATATTCTGACCAGTGTTCCTCAGATTTCCAAAGAAAACTGGGACCCTCAATCCAACTATGATTTAAAAGAAAATTGGGCACTCTCAATTCCCCTTGATGCAGCATCAGCTGGGTTATCATTGGAACCAACATGCCTCCATTGGGAGGGACTTGAAATCTCTCTTATGGTAGAGATTCTATTGGCAACAAACGTGTGGAAAAGTTTATTGTCATTATTGGTATATTTCAGAACTGATGTACAGTCTGTCCAAATCACAGATTCCTCCAGCTGCATTTGAAGCTCTGCCTTTAGCATCACATCCACTCTGGCAGCCAAAACTGCAGCAGTAAGTTCCAATCGTGGGATCGTCACAGCTTTTAAAGGTGTAACTCTGGCCTTGCCCAATAAGAAAGCAACATGAATATGATCTCTGTTGTCTTTCAACCTGATGTAGGTCACAGTCCCATAGCCATCTCTACTGGCATCAGCAAAATGATGTAATTGGCTACAGGTCCTTCTCAAAATATTAGCATATTGTGATAAAGTTCATTATTTTCCATAATGTCATGATGAAAATTTAACATTCATATATTTTAGATTCATTGCACACTAACTGAAATATTTCAGGTCTTTTATTGTCTTAATACGGATGATTTTGGCATACAGCTCATGAAAACCCAAAATTCCTATCTCACAAAATTAGCATATTTCATCCGACCAATAAAAGAAAAGTGTTTTTAATACAAAAAACGTCAACCTTCAAACAATCATGTACAGTTATGCACTCAATACTTGGTCGGGAATCCTTTTGCAGAAATGACTACTTCAATGCGGCGTGGCATGGAGGCAATCAGCCTGTGGCGCACTGCTGAGGTCTTATGGAGGCCCAGGATGCTTCGATAGCGGCCTTTAGCTTATCCAGAGTGTTGGATCTTGAGTCTCTCAATGTTCTCTTCACAATATCCCACAGATTCTCTATGGGGTTCAGGTCAGGAGAGTTGGCAGGCCAATTGAGCACAGTGATACCATGGTCAGTAAACCATTTACCAGTGGTTTTGGCACTGTGAGCAGGTGCCAGGTCGTGCTGAAAAATGAAATCTTCATCTGCATAAAGCTTTTCAGCAGATGGAAGCATGAAGTGATCCAAAATCCTTAGGCTTCATACATCTAGCCACCTGGAAGGATGCGAGCAACTTGACCTCTTCCAACCACTTTTCCCACTGTTTCAAGATATCCAGTGGCATGACATCATCCCATCCACAACTCCTCCTACAGAAGTCTTGCTGCATCATTTTTGCAGGCAGAGTGGCTGGTGCCAGAAACCCCAAAGGATCATACACTGAACTGGTGGTGGACAGCATGCCACGCCTGGTTAAAGACTGCCGTTTCATCTCCATCTTAAATTTAAAGGAGTCAGACTGGACGGACCAAAGTAAGCATAAAGCTCTTTCAACGGGAAGATCATCTCGATCTAAATTGAGCTCTTTTATATCCTTTGCCCGCTGATCTTCAGCCGCTGACTGCAATACTGCTCGACTGTTACTTATCCATTTTTCCAAATGGAATCCACCTCTTTCACTGAGAATGTTGAGTTCCTTCACCATTTTTATGCCCGATTCCTCTGAACCCAAGCTCATCAAGCAGTCATCAACATAAAAATTACGTTTGACAGCATGAACAGCATCATCAGAAAAGTCGTCTCTTATCATCCGCAGTTTTCTTTAACGCATAGCTAGTGCAACTGGGAGATGAAACTGCTCCAAACAAGTGCACAGTCATTCTGTAGACTTTAAGCTCTCTGCTGATGTCTCCTCCTGGCCACCAGAGAAAGCGTAGAAAGTCTCTATCCTGTTCTGCAAATTTCACCTGATGGAACATAACCTGAATGTCACCCATAAATGTTACAGGATCCTGCCTAAAGTGAAGCAGTACTCCTAGTAAGGAACTAGTGAGGTTGGGCCCTTGCAATAGTTCATGATTGAATGATGTTCCTTGATATGTGGCTCCACAATCGAATACCACTTGCAAAGAATCCTTGTAAAGAATCCTTTTTAGGGTGATAAACAGCATGGTGAGGAATATACCATACTTTCCCGCTTGTACCCTTTAACTGCTGGTCAGGCACCTGTTCAGCATAACCATTATCAAGAACATCCTGGTGACAGCTTGAATATTCTTTATGAAATTGTGAGTCTCTTACAAACCTCCTCCTTAATCCAAGTATCCTCTGCTTGGCTACGGAGTAGCTGTTTGGCAGGATGACATCTGGTCTTTTAAAGGGCAACTTCAAACAATACCTCTTTTCCTGTAGAGTTGCAGAGGATTCCATGATTTTCATAAATCTAATGTCTTCTCTTGACATTTCCCTTTTTTCAGAAGTCCTTTCATTGAAATTGTGGTCATACTGGTTACTTAGCAGGGACTCCAGGTTAGACACAGAGATTTTATTCACCAAAGCAGAATGGGGCTCCACATCAATACTGCTGCCATTACCATCTCTATTCAAAGGGCCATTAATCGCCCATCCCAAAACTGTTCTTATAGCATAAGGGCCATCTCAACAACTGTTGACAACTTCAAAAGGTTCCAATATCTTGGGAGCGTTGGTTCCTATCAACAAGTCAACACGGGCTTTTATAGTGAATATACGAACCTTTGACAAGTAAGGCCAACTTTCCATTTCTGCAGCAGTGACAATATCATCTGCAGTAACTGGCATTCGCTGCTGTGTTAGAACGTCTGGCAGAGGATAAAAATTGTTTCCATCCAAACCTGACACTTCAATGCCCGACAAGGGAAAAGCTGTAACAACCTTTTCCTGCCCCATTGTTTTTAAAAGGAAGTTGGTCCTTTTTCCTGCGATATTCAATCTTTGCATGAGATCTTCTGAACAAAATGTAACCGTGCTTCCTGGATTTAAAAATGCATATGTCTGTATGACCTCAACTCCTTTAGTGGACTTAACCTGTACTGGAATGATGGAAAGAATACAGCGACCTTCTCCGGCCCCTGTATGTCCATATGTCTGGGGAAGAGTTGATGTTTTAACTCCTGCCTGCTTCTCATTTTTTTCGGGATCAGAATTTGCCTTTGGAATATGCAGAACAGTGGGATGTCGTTGATCACAGACTTCACATGTTAAACGATTATTACAGTCTCGGCTTATATGACCAGTACATAAGCATCCAAAACAAATTCCTTTCTCCTTCAAAAAACGAATTTTCTCTCTGTGTTTCTTGTTTTTAAACTGTTGGCATGTTTTCAAAAGGTGTCTACCTGAACAACAATGACAGTACAACCTTTGTGTCCTTGAACCACTTGCTGTAGCTTTATTTTCAGAGGAATCAATTGATGTTACTGTAGTAGCAAAACTACTCCTCTTCGCTCCAATCTTTGACTGTTCCTTGAAGTTGCTGGAAGATCTCAAACCAGCTGAATTTTGTAATCTGTATACATCAAGGTCTCCAAAGATTGGGTCAGACAGGATCCGTATATGTTTCTCCAGAAACACAACCACATCGATAAAATTAGCTTGTTGATTATATGTCTCCAAAATGTCATGAGCAACAGCTGTCCATCGCTCCCTGAGTTTGATGGTAGCTTGGAAATCACCATTTTCATGTTGCTTTATACAGATAAAGATATGGAATAAAGCTATGAACAGATCAGCTGAGCATAAGAAATAGATAGATCGGGTAATGAAGGAATAAATGCAGGAAATGAGAGGGTAATTAAAGGGAAAGAGTATAAATGAAATGGGAAATAGGATTGGATAAAGAAGGAACAATAAGGTGAGATGAAGAAATTTCGACAAAAACTATGGAGTGCTGAAAATGCCATGAAAGAAATACAGATGAAGATATGAAATAAAGTTATAATACAGATCTATTAATTAGGGGTTGGAAGATAAATTGAACGTGAAGGCAGAAAGGAGGAAGGAGAATAGACGTGATCAAATGAAAGCTTAAGAAGACAAGGAATAATCAGCCTCCAATTAAAGAAGGGTAAAACAAATAGAAAAGTACCTGTAAAAGATCATAGTTGATCTAGAACGAGGGAGAAAGATTAGATTCAACTGGTAGGTGCTGAAGGTAGGAGTTTTGCAAATAAAACGAATATTTGAGCAAAAATAAATGATGGATAAAGCCAATCACCACAAGGAATTGAAGGGAGCTTTTCCCTGAGAACTGAGAAAACATTGAGCAGATAGAAGAGAGTGGAAATCCAGGCGAACATAGGAAGAGAAGGATGAAGAAGACCAACGACTCAATTGCTGGAGAGTGGCTTAGGAGTGTTGGGACCCCAGCCATGGTTACAACATGAAAGTCCGGTACGAACTTTTCTGGAACTTTCAAAATAAATCGCATTAACCTACTTCCAGCACAGCCAGGAAAAGGGGTAACAGCGGACTTCCCGTGACGTCACTGTTTGAATAAAACCCCGCTTTTGCAAAGATTCTGTCTCTTCCACACGGGTCCCATGCGGAGCTGGACTGAGGGACCCAGCATGCTACTGTCTCTTTGCTGGCAAACAAACATAACTCTTCAAACTGGATCCAAGAGTGTCATACGATCATGCAATCATATGCACATAAGTTAAGTACGAATGAATTGATGTTTGTGTATCCGGTATTCGGTACTGGATCCGGTATTATATACGCTTGACTTTCTCTCTGAGGTTTACAGAAGCTAACTGTGTCCAGGGTGTTTCCAGCAGAGACCCTGTCTCTACAACGCCGAGTGAAGCAGTTTTCCTGGTCTAAAGGAAGGACAATGGGACCGCATCACCGTGGTTACAGCGGTAACGTGCAATTTAGCCGGCCGACAGAGCGAGCTTCCCCACCCCACAGCTACGGAGGTTAGCTGCTGCCAATCCTTTGTTCACTGTGGATGTTTTCCTCAAACTTTGTCGCCGGGACAACTTTTCCTCAGAACGGTTCACCTGAGAGGTTAAGTTTGGGCAGAGAGAAGTCATTTAGAATGAAACAATCTAAACATTTTTGTTTTATGAAGTTTGGTTTTGTTTGTGTTGAAACTCAGCTATCTTAGTGCTAGCAGATTATCTGTTCAGCACACGTGCGCAGTTTGTGTTCAGTGTTTGTGTTTTTTTTTTAAGTTAAGACAAACTTTATTTAAAGGGGGATTTAAAACACAGAAGATCGACCACAACGAGCTGTCTGCGCTTATGCATTTTAACCCTTTTATTAATGGTATTATAAAGGTATGTGTTTGATTCTGATGATAAGCTATACGCTTCTTTTGTTAGCTTTAACTGCTAACAGCTAAGAACACGTGCTTGCCTGATATAGATCATTTACCCAAAAGGGTTGTTAGTTTTCAATCCAGTAAAATAATATTTCCCTAAATATTGTTTTACTACACTTGATAACTAAGTAACACAATTAAACCCCATTTCTCCAGAAAGATTTGGTTCTTTTCCAAAATAATATTTCCTTAAATATTATTTTACTATTTCCTTAATTATATTTCTTTAAATATTATTTTAATAAATAAAGGCAGCTAATTAAACACAGCTGAGAATTGGTCATCCAGAAGGTTGATTTTATTCAGCAAATCATTCTTTAAAGTATTATTTTATTAAAATAATATTTTTTCTGATCTTGCATTGCGAATGGTTGTCTAAAGGTATGCCAATTATTGCCTAAGTTATTTCCAAGACTACCTTCACTTCCAGATTCTTCAAGATAATCCTTGGTTCTCAAACAAACATTGCATGGTAATGTTGCATCACTCTTTCGGTCATGGTTTTCAACCATCTTTAATCAACTTGTTTATATTGTACATAGCCCATTAGTCCTCCTTATTCTTTAATTCTGCTTGGTAGTTTAGTTGGATTGTTTTAGCATAGTAAAGAGTTTGTTGATTGAAATATGTTTGACTTGAGTTGACTTATTTTTGTTAATAAATTCTTGTATTTTAAGAAATTGTGTGAATTTATTCCATGTGTGTGCCGAGTTTTGCTGTTCAAAAATGTCAGAGCTTGGCTCATCCCTTTCAAATTTGTCCTAATACCATCACCTTACTGAGCTGGTATTCACAGGACAACCCATAACAGACTGAAATATTATTTAATAAAATATTAAAATATGAATATTAAATAATATATTCATATTCATAATTACAACAGGAGAGACCTTGGGTTGCTGCAGTAGTGGCTGCTGCTATTCTGAAGGAATGGCCTGAAAACTGGCTGGGGGGCATGATGCATTGAACTAGGACCTGCGTAAAATATTTGAGGAACCAGGATGCTGACATGGGCTCCTCCTGGTGCGAGAAATGGGGGCATGCGAAGGAAAAGGATTTGAAAGTAGAAAAGGCTAAACCTGATAAATAATAAAATTTGGGTTGATATTAGCACGGATAAAGAGATGGATTCAATCAAACCTTAGGACTTTGAGAGGAGTAATTGGAGTAGGCTGATGGGCAGAGATGGCGGAAGACCTAGGAACTAAATACAGGTCCTTCTCAAAATATTAGCATATTGTGATAAAGTTAATTATTTTCCATAATGTAATGATGAAAATTTAACATTCATATATTTTAGATTCATTGCACACTAACTGAAATATTTCAGGTCTTTTATTGTCTTAATACGGATGATTGTGGCATACAGCTCATGAAAACCCAAAATTCCTATCTCACCAAATTACCATATTTCATCCGACCAATAAAAGAAAAGTGTTTTTAATACAAAAAACATCAACCTTCAAATAATCATGTACAGTTATGCACTCAATACTTGGTCGGGAATCCTTTTGCAGAAATGACTGCTTCAATGCGGTGTGGCATGGAGGCAATCAGCCTGTGGCACTGCTGAGGTCTTATGGAGGCCCAGGATGCTTCGATAGCGGCCTTTAGCTCAAGAGTGTTGGGTCTTGAGTCTCTCAACGTTCTCTTCACAATATCCCACAGATTCTCTATGGGGTTCAGGTCAGGAGAGTTGGCAGGCCAATTGAGCACAGTGATACCATGGTCAGTAAACCATTTACCAGTGGTTTTGGCACTGTGAACTGGTGCCAGGTCGTGCTGAAAAATGAAATCTTCATCTCCATAAAGCTTTTCAGCAGATGGAAGCATGAATTGCTCCAAAATCTCCTGATAGCTAGCTGCATTGACCCTGCACTTAATAAAACACAGTGGACCAACACCAGCAGCTGACACGGCACCCCAGACCATCACTGACTGTGGGTACTTGACACTGGACGTCTGGCATTTTGGCATTTCCTTCTCCCCAGTCTTCCTCCAGACTCTGGCACCTTGATTTCCGAATGACATGCAGAATTTGCTTTCATCCGAAAAAAGTACTTTGGACCACTGAGCAACAGTCCAGTGCTGCTTCTCTGTAGCCCAGGTCAGGCGCTTCTGCCGCTGTTTCTGGTTCAAAAGTGGCTTGACCTGGGGAATGCGGCACCTGTAGCCCATTTCCTGCACACGCCTGTGCACGGTGGCTCTGGATGTTTCTACTCCAGACTCAGTCCACTGCTTCCGCAGGTCCCCCAAGGTCTGGAATCGGCCCTTCTCCACAATCTTCCTCAGGGTCCGGTCACCTCTTCTCGTTGTGCAGCGGTTTCTGCCACACTTTTTCCTTCCCACAGACTTCCCACTGAGGTGCCTTGATACAGCACTCTGGGAACAGCCTATTCGTTCAGAAATTTCTTTCTGTGTCTTACCCTCTTGCTTGAGGGTGTCAATAGTGGCCTTCTGGACAGCAGTCAGGTCGGCAGTCTTACCCATGATTGGGGTTTTGAGTGATGAACCAGGCTGGGAGTTTTAAAGGCCTCAGGAATCTTTTGCAGGTGTTTAGAGTTAACTCGTTGATTCAGATGATTAGGTTCATAGCTCGTTTAGAGACCCTTTTAATGATATGCTAATTTTGTGAGATAGGAATTTTGGGTTTTCATGAGCTGTATGCCAAAATCATCCGTATTAAGACAATAAAAGATCTGAAATATTTCAGTTAGTGTGCAATGAATCTAAAATATATGAATGTTAAATTTTCATCATTACATTATGGAAAATAATGAACTTTATCACAATATGCTAATATTTTGAGAAGGACCTGTAGAATATCGTGGAACATGACGAGCAGGAATGATGAAGTTGTGAGTTACGACTTGCCAGGATGCACCGGAGATAAGGCATAATGCCTTAGAAGACGAGCGGCTTTGACTAACGAGATCGACCACTGCTGCATTATCAGATAAAGCGGCGATGCGCTTCTTCCACAAATGCCCCAGATGCAGCGAGCTATGGTGATGAGATGATCTCATAGAAAGCTGGGGATTCAGATTGGGAAAGGAAGGAAGCTTTACATCGGAAACGAATTGTCCTGAGAAAACCTCCCAAAACCCACGGATGGAGCTACGTCCGTGTAAATGACCTTACTAATGTTGAGTTTTCATAAATTGTTTCATAAGAGCTTGTAATTCTGCTGTGGCAGTAGCCCAATTAGTGCTCATGTTGAAACGCATAGTCCGGGGAGGTGCTGTAAACCACTGAACAAAGCAGCGCCAACACAGTGTGCAGAGAGAAAGTGTGCTCCGCAATTATCACACAAAAAGATAGTTATGATGAATATCGAAACAGGAAATAGTTTCTTAGCGCCTGGTTGATAAGGGAACAAGGTTGAAATTAATTATAAATTTTTTTTTCTTTCAGTAGAGGGTGCCAATATTCTTTGGTACGTTATGCACACCAAATCGCAGTACGAAGGTTTACTGGTTTCAATATCATAAACTACGTAAAGTCACAGGCAGTTGAAATATTGTATATGTTATTTCATGGTACTGGGAAAGATAGGAGGGAGGTGAGATGTTTAATAATTATATGTAGCGAAACAGGGTAAAAGCACTCAAGGGAAAGATTGTCAAGGACGAAAGGGTTGTAATAATTAAAATAAATAAGTCTTTTATGGTAAAGTAATGAGGCAAAGAGGTTAAAAGCAGCATGTTGATTGAGTTAATAAAGGTATTTACATTCTGCATATTTTCTTAGATCTTACAATGTGATCACATGCAAGGTTCTTTCAACCAAAGGATTGTGACCCATCCGCTGAGAGACCATCTTTTAAACCATGACGCTACAGACCGTAAAACTTAAAACGAGTCAGCCGAGCAAACGTCGACGCTGAAAGAGAAGTAAATACCGTTCCAGGGGCTCGGAGTAGAGCCGCTGCTTCTCCACATCGAGAGGAGCCAGTTGAGGTGGCTGAGGCATCTATACCGAATGCCTCCTGGATGCCTTCCTCGGGAGGTGTTCCAGGCACGTCCCACTGGGAGGAGGCCCAGGAGACGGTCCAGGACACGCTGGAGGGACTATGTCTCTCGGCTGGCCTGGGAACGCCTTGTGCTCCCCCCGGAAGAGCTGGAAGAGGTGTCTGGGGAGAGGGACGTCTGGGCGTCTCTGCTTAGTCTGCTGCCTCCCGCGACCTGGGAAAGCGGAAGACGACGACGACGACCATAATGATATAAAGTATATGTTTTTTTGTTTTTTTTTAGAATAAGATAAGAATGCTCATCGACACACATACGGGATAAATGGCCCAAGGTTTGACACGAATGACCTGTGGCTGGGGCACTGGGTTTGAAAGTGGAGCAGCCGATAACTGTTTGATTAGAAAGCCGCAGCACACATAGATTAAGAATGGACTCCAGCTACTACACAACTTAGCAGACGGACACCGCAATGGTGACACGTAATCTATTGATAAACACTAGAGACCATCCGTCTCATCAGGAGCATACTCAGGCGTTGTAGGGAGGTCATACAGACACATGGAGGCCACACACAATACTGAGCCTCATTTTGACTTGTTTTAAGGACATTACATCAAAGTTGGATCAGCCTGTAGTGTTTTTTTCCACTTTAATTTTGTGTGTGACTCCACATCCAGGTTTCCATTGGTTAATAAATTTGATTTCCATTGATGATTTTTGTGTGATTTTGTTGTCAGCACATTCAACTTTGTTCAGAACAAAGTATTCAGTGAGAATATTTCATTTATTCAGATCTAGGATGTGTTATTTGAGTGTTCCCTTTATTTTTTTGAACAGTGTATAATACTACCTTGAGGTGTTCCATTATCTACGACATATTTTATTGATATTTCTTGATCAGTTCTAACATGTAGAGTTCTATTTGTTAAAAAATTGGAATCCAGTTAAAACTTTTTTCACTAATTCTCATTTTATTTTATTTAATCATTAATCCTTCCACCCACATCATGTCATAGGCTTTCTCTACTTAAAGAATACAGCCACTACACTTTCTCTATTTTCCAGCGCTCTTCTGATTTCATGTTCTAAACATCTTATTGGGTCATTAGTATTTCTCCCTGTTCTAAAACCACTTTGCACCTTAGTAATGTACCCATTCAATTCAATTCAGTTTATTTATATAGCGCCAATTCACAACACATGTTGTCTCAAGGCACTTCACAAAAATCAGGTACATACATTCCAATTAATCCTAACCATTAAACAGCGCAGTTAGATTAATTTATTTATTCAAATTGGATAAAAAGTTTTCTGTCTAAGGAAACCCAGCAGATTGCATCGAGTCAGAGATTTGTAGCAGTCACTCTTCCTGGATGAGCATGTAGAGACAGTGGGCAGTTACTGGCATTGACTTTGCAGCAATCCCTCATACTGAGCATGCATGTAGCGACCGTGGAGAGGAAAAACTCCCTTTTAACAGGAAGAAACCTCTAGCAGAACCAGAACCAGGCTCAGTGTAAGCGGCCATCTGCCACGACCGACTGACGGTTTGAGAGAACAGAGCAGAGACACAAAAAGAACACAGAAGCACTGATCCAGGAGTACTTTCTATATGAAGGAAAAGAAAATGTTAATGGATGTATCTCCTTTAGTCGTTTCATCTAGAAAGAAATAACAGATAAACATTGAGCCAGTTTTCAAGGTTAGAATCTGAAAGAGAGCACATATAATTAGTTACAGTAAAAGCTCAGTCAATCGCCATGTCTAGGAGAGAGAAAGAGTTAAACACTGAAAGCCAGGTCCAAGTGAATCATCTGTAGAGGGTGAGCATTAAGTTGTTGCCAGCAGAAGCTCAGACGATGCCCCTCTCCAGAAAGTTGTCACAGGTAGACACAGAGTCACGCCAGGTGTAGCTTCTACGAAGAGAAAAGAGAAAACAAAGTTTAAAAGCTGAAATAACAGCAAATAATGCAAAATTGCAGAGTAGTGTGAGAATGTAGCGAAGAGGGTGAATGTGGTCAGTATGTCCTCCAGAAGCCTAAGCCTATGGCAGCATAACTACAGAGATAGCTCAGGATAACCTAAGTCACTCTAACTATAAGCTTTATCAAAAAGGAAAGTTTTAAGCCTAGTCTTAAAAGTAGACAGGGTGTCTGCCTCACGGACTAAAACTGGGAGCTGGTTCCACAGGAGAGGAGCCTGATAACTAAAGGATCTGCCTCCCATTCTACTTCTACAAACTCTAGGAACCACTAAATGTGAAATTGCTGGTGGATGGGTATTTGGGCGTTAATTATTTGTATTCAAAAACAAGATTTTATTTCACTGTTTGTGGTTGAAGGCGATTTCTTTGTCGGCTGATGACCTCCTCAGCCTTGGAAAACATGCTCTTGCAAGGCACTGAGGATGCTGGTGAACATAGGAACCTCTGTGACATATGGTACAAGTAGGGATACACATGTTTTTATGTGAGCCAGCTCTCCAGGGGGTCCTGATGTCTCCTCAAGTTACCTTCTGCCAGGTATCGCTCCACCTCTACTATGGCATCTGCTTTGGCATTGGAGCTTCTTCTCTTCTGGTCCACTGTTTCATCTAGCAGACACCACAGCTCACCTATAAATAGCAAAAAAAAAAAAAAACTAAATATAATCATACAACACCAGCAGCTGAAATACAGCAGAACTAATATGTAAAGGTCAAGGAATTTACAGAATAAATAAAAACTCACTAGAGTTGTTGGTGCTTTCTCCTGCATCTGATGGATGTGGAAGTGAAGCTTCACTGCTGGCTATTAGTGCCGCACATTCAGACTTTAGCCGCCGTACTGCCTCTTGTACCTTGTTTTGGCTGAGAAAGCCAAGAGTTTTAAACCTGGGGTCATGTAATGTGGCCACTGTCATTATGCTTAGGGATTCTATACTTGCCACATGTTCTCTGACATGTCTTAAAAGGTTGTCTAACAGAAGTTTAGCAACACTGGTGATATTTACTGATTTTACAATTACTGCATGGTGCAGAATGTTCATTAAGGGTTATCTTTGAGATCGAGACCCTTCTCTCTTGTGGGAGCTCTAATGTTGTCTGGTAAAAAGGGAATAATACAGGTAAGCACTCCTCAATTGTTTGATACTCCTGACAAGATAGTGAGGTTATGCTATTCCAGCTTGTGTCCACATCAATGACAAACTTTTGTGACTGTCTTCCTATCTGTATCTGTAACACTTCTAGCTTTTCTTTACCTTTGGTGCTTGAGGGAAAATATTTTACAATTCGTTTGGCGTTTTTACGAACGTCACAGAGAACAGGGACCTGGTCAAATGATTTTCTTACCAACAAATTCAGTGCATGAGCAATGCACACAGAGAACCTGATCCTTAAGGCCTTAACACATGCAATCATGTTTGATGCAGCATCAGTGACTAGGCAGGTAACCTTATTAGTTATTCCCCACTCCTCCATATGGGTATGAACTACCCTTGCCAGATTTTCTGATGTGTGACTCTGAGGGAAATGTTCAACTCCAAGCAGCACAATGCCCAGTTTGTCATCTGCATCAACGAAGTGGCATGTTATTGCCAGGTACACCTCCATATTTATTGATGTCTGCATATCTGCTGTCAGGCTCACAGGAGACACCTTCTGCTTGTCCTCTTTGGCCTTTTCTTTTGTTTTTTCATATTTTTCCTCCACCATCTTCTTTCATGCCTTGAAGGGAAGTAAATTAATTTAAATTACTGCAATTATAGGTTAGCACTACATTTGATCTTGTTGTGTACACACATAAACCTTTTCTAGTATGGAGAACATAGGAGGGATCCAGCAAATGAAAAAGTTCCCTGAACGCCTCGTCTTCCACAACAGTAAAGGGCTGTGAATCTTTTACAATAAGATTGATCACAGCATCATCCAACACCTGCTTTCTGGAACCTTTATGATGCATGAAAATAAATCACAAACAATTTAAATAAACCTATAAGATATATGTCATACTCAGGCTAGTGTCTGCGTTTGATTTGAAGTGTGTGTCTTTTCTTTTTCATGTATGGCTCTGAAATGTCTAAACATTGATGAGGTGTTATTATTGTATACCAGCTCTCTGGCGCACAACAAACACTTCACCTGAAATACAAAGATGAAAGTTCATTGATACAGAATTATTGGTAATAATACAAATAAAATCAGGTAATGTGCTGCAAACACACTTTACACAAACCTTGTTTTAGCACACATTTCAAATTACTTCCAGATGGGAGAAGTTTTCCTTTTTTTGTTGCCTCCATTCTTCTCAGATGCTCCTATTTCTGCTGACGTGCGACCAAACCACTACAACAACCCACGAAGCAACAAGTGTCATCGCGCTTTTATTTTGAAATTCCACACGCGAAATGAAGCAGTGACGTGTTCACGGAAATGCGAGGCATCGTTTGTCATCGGTCACGTGGTTTACCGCAAGACAACACAAACATTGAACCTTTTTACTCTGTAAACTCCTCGAAGCTTTGCTTCAAATGTTCCATCTCTAGAGTTTGGATCGAAGCCGAGTTATAACTACTCAGTAACTGTTAAAGGATCTTTTGAAGAGAAGCTAACAACAAAGATGTGGAGACAGCAGCTCAAACGGTGGCAGAGTGCAGCAGTGGGAGAGATTTCCCAAACAGCTAAAGAGGACAAAGAAGATCAGCAGCGTCTCAACATCCTGGAGGCTGATTTCAACCCTAAAGTTCTGCTGCACAGATTAGGTTTGTATGTTTTCATGTCAGTTACAGTTTAGGAACATTTTAGGTGACTAATGGATTAGCTTCTTAAAGACCAAATGTTCACCATAGACTTAAAACGGTAAACGCTTCGTTACTCGGTGGGAACGACCCACGTCCGCCATTTTGATTGGTTTGTTGTCCTTCGACACCGATACAAGTTTGTTTAGAAACTAATTAATAGGGCTGCATGATATTAGAGAAACCTGTGATGTGTGATAACAGTGTCTAATAGTGTGATGACGATATGACTTGTGATATATGAACAAATACTTACAGAGCATCAGGAAAGTATTCACAGCGCTTCATATTTTGTTAAGTTACAGCCTCTTCCGGTCTACCGCACCCTGTTGGCGGTCAGTTTCCTCCCTCAGTGATTATCAGTAGACTATGTGTCACCATTGTGGTGTCTATCTGTTAGATTGTGTAGTAGCTGGTGTCCATCCTTAATCTAAGTGTGCTGTAGGTTTCTAATCAACCCAGTTATACCAGCTTCAGGTCCTTTATGACAATCCTTGGGCCATTTATCCTTGTACTGTATATTTATGAGCTTCTTATCCTATTCTAACAAAAGGGAAACATTAGAACTTATACTTTATTTCACTATAGTATAAATGGGAAAAACAGCTATGAGCATATTAATAAAGGTTATTCCTAACATCCATATTTGTTTGTAGAATTTTGAGTATTATTATGAATTAATATTATGTATTGTGAAGGTAGAGTCATAGATTATTTTGGTGCTCATGGGAAAGGTATTATAAAATGCCAAGATTACAATGCATCAAAAATATTTGGTCATAATGAGAGTCAATGGGACCAAATTGGTAAAGATCGTATGCTAAATTCGTAGCTCTTGTTCTACAAACCTTGCAATCAAAAAGATAAACAAATAAAAAAAAAAAAAAGGTTAAAAGCAAATCCTGGCCAAGTTTCATAGAACTGACCTTTAAACTGTCTGAAATATTGGGAAAGACAAACAAGCAGAAAGCACACATTTGGTCTCCCAAGGGGCCTAATGGGTTAAAGTAATTTTTAGAGCTTCTTTCACAGAAGCAAACTGGTATCGGTCTCGTAGACCGACTCACCTCTACCAATATAGCGGACTTGAGTCGTTTTTACTAAGTAACAAAGCGTTTACTGTTTTACGTCAGAAATATGTGGTTATAATGGGAGTCAATGAGATCAATTGGACAGGACAGGGTAAAGATGTGCCTCTAGTAAAATAATATTAGGAAGGATAAATTAATAATACAAACAACCATGAATAAAAGATGAACAGAATTACAAACCATATAGTACAGAATTATTTCAATACTTAGACTGTAAAATGCTTTCAAAAATAAATATTTGGCACAAATGGAAAAAACTCAAAAAAATATACTCGTACTTGTCGTCTTCCGCTTATCCGGGAATGGGTCGCGGGGGGCAGCAGACTCAGCAGAGACGCCCAGACGTCCCTCTCCCCAGACACCTCCTCCAGTTCTTCCAGGGGGAGCCCAAGGTGTTCCCAGGCCAGCCGAGAGACATAGTCCCTCCAGCGTGTCCTGGGCCGTCCCCTGGGCCTCCTCCCGGTGGGACGTGCCTGGAACACCTCCCGAGGAAGGCGTCCAGGAGGCATCCGGTATAGATGTCCGAGCCACCTCAACTGGCTCCTCTCGATGTGGAGGAGCAGCGGCTCTACTCCGAGCCCCTCCCGGATGGCCGAGCTCCTCACCCTATCTCTAAGGGAGTGCCCGGCCACCCTACGGAGGAAGCTCATTTCAGCCGCTTGTATCCCGGATCTCGTTCTTTCGGTCATGACCCAAAGTTCATGGTCATAGGTGAGGGTAGGAACGTAGACCGACCGGTAAATTGAGAGCTTTGCTTTTTGGCTCAGCTCTCTCTTCACCACAACGGACTGGCACAGTGCCCCCATTACTGTGGCAGCCGCACCGATCCGTCTGTCGATCTCTCGCTCCATTCTTCCCTCGCTCGTGAACAAGACCCCGAGATACTTAAACTCCTCCACTTGAGGCAGGAACTCCCCTCCAACCTGAAGAGGACAAGCCACCCTTTTCCGGTCGAGTACCATGGCCTCGGACTTGGAGGAGCTGATCCCCATCCCAGCCGCTTCACACTCGGCTGCAAACCGCCACAGCGCATGCTGTAGGTCTTGGCTAGAGGGGGCCAGCAGGACCACGTCATCCGCAAAAAGAAGAGACGAAATCCACTGGTCCCCAAACCAGATCCCCTCCGGCCCTTGGCTGCGTCTAGAAATTCTGTCCATAAAAGTTATGAACAGGACCGGTGACAAGGGGCAGCCCTGCCGGAGTCCAACATGCACTGGGAACAGGTCCGACTTAGTGCCAGCAATGCGGACCAAACTCCTGCTCCGCTCGTACAGGGACCGGATGTCCCCTAATAAAGGGCCCCCGATTCCATACTCCTGGAGCACCCCCCACAGGGCATCACGAGGGACACAGTCGAATGCCTTCTCCAGGTCCACAAAACACATGTGAACCGGTTGGGCAAACTCCCATGAACCATCGAGCACCTTGTAGAGGGTATAGAGCTGGTCCAGTGTTCCACGGCCGGGACGAAAACCACACTGCTCCTCCTGAAGCCGAGGTTCGACTATCAGCCGGACTCTCCTCTCCAATACCCTGGCGTGGGCCTTACCAGGGAGGCTGAGGAGTGTGATCCCCCTGTAGTTGGAACACACCCTCCGGTCCCCCACCACCCCAGTCTGCCAGTCCAGAGGCACTGTCCCTGACCGCCACGCAATGTTGAAGAGGCGTGTCAACCATGACAGCCCTACAACATCCAGAGACTTGAGGTACTCAGGACGGATCTCATCCACCCCCGAAGCATTGCCACCGCGGAGCTTTTTAACCACCTCGGTGACTTCAGCCTGGGTGATGATAGAGTCCAACCCCGCGTCCCCAGCCTCTGTTTCCACCACGGAATGCGTGATGGCAGGATTGAGGAGATCCTCGAAGTACTCCTTCCACCGCCCAATAATGTCCTGAGTCGAGGTCAGCAGTCTCCCACCCCCACCATAAACAGTGTTGGTGAAGCACTGCTTCCCCCTCCTGAGGCGCCGGACGGTTTGCCAGAATCGCTTTGAGGCCAACCGGTAGTCCTTCTCCATGGCCTCACCGAACTCCTCCCAGGCCCGAGTTTTTGCCTCTGCCACAGCCCGGGGCGCAGCACCCTTGGCCTCACGGTACCCGTCAGCCGCCTCAGGAGTCCCACAAGCCAACCACAGCCGATAGGACTCCTTCTTCAGCTTGACAGCATCCCTTACTGCCGGTGTCCACCACCGGGTTCTGGGATTGCCGCCGTGACAGGCACCGCAGACCTTACGGCCGCAGCTACGGGCAGCAGCATTGACAACATCGATGGTCCACTCGGACTCTATGTCTCCGACATCCCCCGGGATCTGGTCAAAGCTCTCCCGGAGTTGAATATATCCCTGGCCAAGGGCTCCGCCGGGCGTTCCCAGCAGACCCTCACTATGCGCTTGGGCCTGCCAAGTCTGTCCGGCTTTCTCCTCCTCCAGCGGATCCAACTCACCACCAGGTGGTGATCAGTGGACAGCTCAGCCCCTCTCTTCACTCGAGTGTCCAATACATGCGGCCGAAGGTCTGATGATACGACAACAAAGTCGATCATCGACCTCCTGCCTAGGGTGTCCTGGTGCCAAGTGCACTGATGGACACCCTTATGTTTGAACATGGTGTTTGTTATGGACAATCCGTGACTAGCACAGAAGTCCAATAACAAAACACCACTCGGATTCAGATCAGGGAGGCCATTCCTCCCGATCACGCCTCTCCAGGTGTCACTGTCGTTCCCCACGTGGGCGTTGAAGTCCCCCAGCAGAATAACGGAGTCCCCGGGAGGGGCACTATCCAGCACCCCCAACAGGGACGCCAAGAAGGCCAGGTACTCTGCACTAGAGGCTGACATTTTTTCGGGATTCCCACGGGAATCCCGCGGGACGGGAGACAGCATCAGTAAAGATCACGTGATTGGGACGGTACATGATCAAAAATGGACGGGAGTGGGAGGTAACCAATAGGAGGGAAAATAAACTAGGATCAATTGTCCTTGGAAATGTAAAACTGAGACTTTGTTATAAACTTTAAGAAAAAAAAACTTGGATCGACGCCGCCATTGTGTAGTTTTTTTCCAAGAAGCCTATACTATAATGTGAGTCAAACGAACTACACGACCCACAAGCCAACAGTGCTTCTGATTGGTGTTTTCCACCTGCGTTCAGGATGGAGGGAGCAAACGCAGGTGGAGAACTGGACGTGGTAAAATTGGATTTGTAACGTAAAGTCAGAAGTAAGGACTTATCTATTAAACTCACAGAGCTGACAGGAAAGTCGCAAATATTACCAAACTTCAGGAGAGTTGAATGCGGCGGTGTTAACACGCAGTCTGATGCTTGTAAAACGTGATTAGTCGTAATCAAGTTCACCAGTGATTAAGGGACACTTGTAAGACAAATTCTGCAATAAATCAGTCCTGCATCTCTTCATTCATCAAACCAAAAGTACCAACATGTGTCAATTTTCATCTGACCAATAAAATTGCTGCATGTGCTCTAAAGATTTAATAGCTAAGGTACGGAAGCCCGGCAGGTGACATGGAGGATTTTTTTTTTTTTGCGTCCCCACGCAATACTTTTGCGTTCGGCATTTTGGAACAGCAGCACAGATGACAAACTGCTCATAAAACAAACAGCACTGATATGACATTAATATGGTTTATTTGTCATATGCAGGTTAACACGCAGTAAACAATGCGATGAAATGCTTAGGATAAGAAGAACCGTTCAAATCACGATAAAAACAAAAACACGGCGTACAAACAAAAGTACACATCACGCAGCAGTAATAAGCAAACAAAGTGTCACAGATGTGGTTTCGTGCAGTTTTATTGTCCAGAGTTTAGTAGTTTGTTTGACAGCTTGTGGATAAAAACTGTCTTTTAGTCTGATTGAAGATAATATTATTTAAGGCCGATTTCAAAATAAAACTCAATAAATCTCAATACGGGTGTAGTGTTTGTTTCATTTTTGCAGTTATCTGGTTTGGAAACTATCCCACAAAGTACAGGTCGTTCTCAAAATATTAGCATATTGTGATGAAGTTCAGTATTTTCCATAATGTCATGATGAAAATTTAACATTTATATATTTTAGATTCATTGCACACTAACTGAAATATTTCAGGTCTTTTATTGTCTTAATACGGATGATTTTGGCATACAGCTCATGAAAACCCAAAATTCTCCACCTTCGTCCGCCACCCAATCCTCTTTGCACCGGTCCCTCACGGTTCCCCCTGCAGGTGGTGGGCCCACTAGGGGATGACCCCGCGTCTCTCGTTTGGGCTTGGCCCGGCCGGGTCCCGCGAGGAGCAACCCGGCCACCAGGCGCTCTCCGACGAGTCCCGACCCCAGGCCTGGCTCCAGGGTGAGACCCCGGCTCCGCTGTACCGGGCGACGTCGCGTGCCTCGATATTTTGGTCCTCATGAGGGATTCTTGAACCACTCTTTGTCTGACCCATCACCTAGAGCCTGTTTGCCATGGGAGACCCTACCAGGGGCATTTAGGCCCCACACAACATAGCCTCTAGGATCATTTGAGCACTCAAATCCCTCCACCACGTTAAGGTGGCGGTTCAAGGAGGGGCCAAAAAAATATACATAAATACAAACTCTAGACAAGATAAAGTACATAAATCTAAACGCTAAATACATAGAAGGAAGATGTAAATGAGGTGAATAAGTATTTGCTGTATTGTACATCATGATGTTATTAGCCTAAGCCTAAATGGTGAAGCCTAAATTGGTGTCTTGGTATTTTATCTCCACCATGTTTGACTTGGCCAGTGGGAGATGACCCTTTTGTGATTTTATCACCATAGAACCTTTCCATGGATGCCATTTTAAACCAGGGTCTTTCTTATTGTTCAGTTTAGAACATTGACCTTAAATAAGGAATATCATGCCTTCAGTGGTTTAGATGTTGTCCTGGGTTTTTTGGTGACCAATTAGATGAGTTTTCTCAGACTATTTTTGGTAGGCAGTATAGGAGTCATTTATAGTTTTTTTCTTTGTGTTTGGTCATAGTTTGGGTCTGTCTTATTTAGTTTTGATAATTCTGTTTGGTTGGGTGACAGTGTTTGGTTTATATGTGAATGGACACTCTGACCTATATTTTACTCTACCACTGGTGGCGGTGTGGGGGAAATCTATATAGGTGTCAGGGTTAGAGGGCATCAGGGGTTGGGGTGTATGGAGGTTATGCAGTTTGTTACCGCTTTCTGTTGTATACTGGTTTGGCTTCATCATATCCACATATTGACCATAATTGCCATCTTTTTGCATGCTGCCATAAACCGCCACCCTGGACTTTGGATTTCATTCAATACTTAGCTTGTATTTAATAAATGGGAGCTTTCCCAAACTTATCTCCCAGTCTGGACATTACCTTATGAGCGCATTAAGACCTGGATTCCCCGCACCCAGAAGCGACTAAAAATGAATGGAATTTGATATAAGCAGGTTACTCCTGGAAAGGTTCCCTGTTGTTCCACATTGTCTCTTTTTATGGAGGATGGCTCTCACGGTGCTTATCTGGATTCCCAAATCTTTTGAAATGTCTTTAACCCTTTCCAGACGCATATATTTTAATGACTTTGTTATGAACCAGGATGAATATGTTATTCATATTCTAGGAGTATGCTCTTTTCACAGCGTTCCATTGGAAACAGGTTTTTCTACCAGCATTATAAAGCAGTGAGTAACATTCAAGAGAAGGAACAACGAGGGTTTCTTTGCAGTTATGTCTGCAAAAGTTTTCCCCTTTGTTTCCGTGCTAGAATCTTTTTGGTGAGCCATACATTTACAGAGTGCTATTTTACCAGGTAGCTGTATTGCCGATAATAATCTTTTCAAAATATTAAAATGTATTAATTCTGTTCCTGATGATGTTTTAAAACCTCTATTTTGCCAAATCTTGGTGATGTACTGATCCGAACACGTATTGGCTGTCTGTGTATATAGTAAGTATTTGTCCCTCATGTAATTCACATGCTCTCACTACAGCATATAATTCTGCTGTTTGGGCTGAGCATGTATTGGGTAGAGATTTAGCTTCTATTATCCTATCGATGGTTGTTACTGCATAACCAACTCTATTTTTTCCATATTCATCTTTAGATGCTGAGCCATCTACAAACACAACACATGAATCTGGTATAAGGGTTTGAGAAATGTCTTGTCTGGGTTTTGCGTCTTCTTCAACTTTTGCTTTATAAGAATGTGGTTTTCCATCTTCTGCAGTAGGTATTAGAGTACTTGGTTTTAAGGGGCACATCTTTTTAGAGTTATGTTTGGCTGTGATAATAGCGATGTCAGTGTGATATGCCTTGCATGTAGCGTCAGGTGCTTCTCTTAATATTCCTGACTTCAACATATCTTGTATTACTGGCTTAATACCTTCTTCAGCTTCTGGCTTTAAGGGGTATTGGCGGACTGATAGTCTTTTTTCAGATATTAGTTTTAACCTTGTATGGTGGGAACCCCTTTATAAGTCCTACATCAGTTGATGATTAGGACCACAGTTCAGGTGGGACAGCAGCTAGGGCAGGATGCATGTTGCTCTCTTTGCTCTCAGCTAAGTCCTGTATTTGTCCCTCTGCCTCATCTAAATATATCCTTGGATGGACTTTGTCCACTCTAGACTGAGCTTCCAGATTTCTGTGTTAGGATCTACCTTTGACAGTGTCAGTGCTGTTCCTGCAGAGGTTTAAAGCCTCTGTTTTTCCAAATTCTTATTATTCTTTTTTATCATATTTTATAAAGTAAGTCCTTATTACATTTGAAAATGAGATCAATATTTTTGGTAATTGCTATTATTATAAATAATGCTTGGTTTAGTTCTTATTAAAAATAAAAAATAAAAACTCACTCACTGATGAACACAAAAAATGAAGGGCATATTATATCTTATAATCTTAGTTTATCTTACCCAGTTTTATAGATACAACATACAGTTTCAGTCAGCTTTGTATTTAGTTCAAGTAACTAAAGTTTGTTTCAATTAACTAAAGTTTTCTCTATTTCAGTCCAGTCCAGTAATTCTGTTAAGGTTCATTTAATCTTATGTTAAGTTTGAGTCTAATTCAATCATTTTGAACCTGACTGGAAAAAGTCTAAACATCTGTTAAACTCTTTTTGTTTTACCATAGAGAACTGACCTAATATTATTATGGTAATGTTGAGGACTCTAATTTTTACATAACATGAAACAGACATTTATTTCACAAAAACAGAAAGTCAAATACAGACATTTGGCCACATGAAAGTTTAAATACCCTGTTTGTAAAAGAATTATGAAAAATTGAAGAACTTTCTTATGGCTATCAGTATTTTTAATACTGGTAGAACCGTTGCCATCTTTATATGATTTTTCGGAAAAGATTCTGGAAACCTTATTAAGATATAAGTTTGGCAATGATCATCTGAACATCAGACCTTTATTAGCGTTTTAAGGTCCCTCAAAGATGCATTACAATGAAATCAGTCATTCCCATTCACACACATTCACACAGTACTTACTTATTTCTCTGTCAGAGTAATTTTATTTGCAAAAATTTGAACATAATTTGACTTCTATTATTCTTAAAATGTACATCGTTTCCTCATAACCCCTTTTGTTTCCACAAGGTCTGTTTTGAACGCTTCAATTCTTTTTTATTCACCAAGAATCAATAAGGTGGTCTTAGTGGGTCCACCTTAAAGGTGTTATCTGTTGGGTGTCATGTTATCATTGTCAGGTCAGTGAGGTTCATAAGTCAGTCTGAACCTTGGTCATTTGTTCTGTGCTCATAATGTTTCATAGATCCATCCTATGATTAGTCAGCAAAACTTCCACCTATAGGAGAAAAATTGATTGTTAATGAATGAGCTGCATTTCCTAGGAACACTGTCTTCCTCCTGGATGAGCATCACCTGTTGAAAAACTTTCATCATTGTTTGTTTCACATATTCAATCAGATCTTTATATTATACCAGTAGGTGAAGTTGTTAGTATCTCATGTAGACTGACATATACTGTTGCATTTGGAGAGGATCTCAGATTAAATAAACATAGTTAGAGCTTCAATCCAGGTTCGTTTTGTGTCTGCAAACTTTAGCCAATTTTTTACGTAAAAAGCAAGATTCAAAAACATTTTCAAAAGGCAGATTGTGGCAGAATGTCAACAAAACTGCTTATTGATTGACAAAATAACATTCAAGCACACAATCACCATATTAAAAGGCTCTACTTCTAGAGAATCACTAAACCTCTGGGGTCCGGTTTTGGCCCGCGGACCTTGAGCCCGACACATGCAGGGTAGAGTTACAATCCCCATCTCTCAGCAAAGACGGGCTTCTGCTGTTTGCAGAAGTTTTATCTTTGTTTTCAGGCAGCTGCATCTCCCTGTCAAGGTCGTTTCACAGAGCTGAAATTTAACTTCTCTCAAAGAGGAAAAATCAAGAATGCACAAAATCTGAGCCAAATATGGAATTATTTCCCTGTAAAATGAATCTTTTGCATTTTATCATGATATTGTTGGTAGTATAACACCATAGAATGATTTTTAAAGCACCTGTTTCTCACTAATGCTTGCCTACAAAATATTTTACTCTCAGATTACTTTAACAACATTCTGTTCTCTCTTCTCTAGTCATTGTTCACTGGGTTGTCCAGTTGGACAGTTTCCATGTTGTCCACATTGTCATCTCCTCTTTTAACTTCTTTTACCACGTCCTCTAAAACCATCTCTTAGTCTTTATAATTTGGGGCTACCTTGGTATTCTAAACTGGGATGGGTGGCGGTCCGCCCCCCTTTATTTGTTTTCAGTTAAACTGAAAGTTTTTTCTGTGCTTTTCTTAAGGCCTCAGTATTATGTCTATGTCAGTTAATGGCTGCTCTTCTTGTTTTTTTTAATTCATCTTTTTGTTTTAATCTGTTTATCAACTGTGAGCACTCAGGGACTGAGAGGTCCCCTTTGAAATTATAATCTGGCAAGGTTTTTTATTGTCTCTTGAATCTTTTGAATGCATAATCTCCAGTTTAAGATCACCGTGGAGTTTTAGGATTTCGGTGATAATTAAGTTACCTGAAAATCCATATTTTTTATGCCATCGTGTACATATTTTTGTTTTAAAAGGGTTGCTTGATTTATCTGGCTTTTTCTCGGGGGTTTGAGGAGGTGCTGCAGCGCCTTCTTCCTCCTCCTCATGCTGTACCACTGCCAGTGTAGCAGGTAGCTGCTCTCCTGGAGGCTGCCGCCTTTGCTGTCTGAAGGCAGCTGTAGTCTCCTCCTCTGGCCGCACCAAAACTGCGGCTGTTAACTTTTCTTTTCGCTTCTCCCTCTTATCCTGCCTCTGTATGTCTCTCAACTTGCTCTGTTCCAACCATTTTTCTGAGCGTTTATATTCAACCTTCCTTTGTTCTTTCTTTTGTCTCCTTTTGGTTTTCATTATATCTAATTTTAAATCCCCTTGTAATTTTTAAGATATCGTTAATATTTAGTTTACCCAAGAAACCATGTTTTTTATTCAATCTATGACAGATCATACCTGCTCCTTTTACATAGTTCTCCGTAAACTTTACATCCCCTTCTAAGTCAATTAGTTGACTTTGTTTCTTTCCCATTATGTTTTATGTCAGTTTAATTGTAGTATGAATGTCCCAGATCAAAGGTCACTGGCATGAGACTTTAAGGAGAGGACATTAACACGCCCTTCTACTGCGACTAATTCGCAGCGGTGTTAATTTTCTGGAATGAAATCCGACCTTAATCTCCAAAGTCACCAGTACGTAGATTTAATCTGGGCAAAAGAAAACACAGGACTAGCAGAATCCTGCTGATTCTATTAAAATGCTTAGTCCTCCATACACACACAACACAGTCACACAGTTAGTTTCAGGTACCTTGTAATTTTTTCTAAGTTAACTTGGTGTTATTTTATGAGCTCAATTTACTCCGTTCTTTTTACTTTTATAGCGCTTATTCTATTCCCTCGCAGGGGAATAACCCTTAGTCGTTTTATTTGGCCCCCTTCTTGGCGGGGCCCTATCTTAATTTATCGCTATTTCTTTCACGGTGGAATAAAACCTTCCCAACGCAGTGTCCTTACCAGCGACACACTACCAACGACTGTTAAGTACTTTTCTTATGAACTGTATTTTAAAGCTGTCTCACCTCGGAGTTGACTTCTTGGTGACTCTCTGAATCCCATGAGAGTCACCTGGCGTCGAGCAAGACGATAATCCACCGGCCTGATGCAAATCTATACACCGGGACTTTCAGCCATCCAGGCTAAGGGAGGCCGTGCGGCAGAATTCACTCGACGTCAGGCTTCCCCCACGGATCCCAAAGTCACTGTTAAAGCAAAGAGAAATAAGGTTGTTGAGTTAATCCGGCTACGAAGGACCAAATAAATGTTAGGTATTATTTAGTCAACTCAGAGGTAAGAATGATACAGGTTCAGTTTTACTTGTGACAAGGGTAGCCCACTTTGTAGTGCAACTACAAAGTTTTGGCACCCTATCTCTTTATTTATATACACAGTTCAACAGTTCAGACAGGGTGTATATGTGTATGTGTGAGGATGAAAGGAGGCTGGTTCTCATGGGAAATAGATAACGGTGATCTCACACACAGGGAGGACTGCATACCAGAGTATGATACAAAGCGGAGTGCAGGTGCCTTGCTGCACAAAGTTTTTACATGAATGATAACAAGTCCTCGCACCCATCCAACAACCATAAAGGCAATATTGGCTTGTTTTTCCTAAACATAAAGTTTCTCAGGAAATGAAGTGCATCGTTTCACAGAGGTTGTTGCTATTTATGTTCTGTTAAAATCAAACATCTGACATCCAAAGGTTTCATTATCAAATTAAAACAATCAACGATATGTTTTCAGAAAACCGTAGTAGGACTTAGTGTCATGATTTGTGATCGACCATGTTGCTCAGCTTAGCACAACTGTCTGATCAATTCACTCACCTGTTTCTCCAGTATTTCTACCCGTTTCTCCTCCGATCCCAGATCATTTATTTGCCTTGCCACAGCGTTCCAGCAGTTTTCATGATCAACTTATTGTCAATGACCCAGTTTCCGTTGCTACATCTATGATTCTTGCTAAACACTTGTTGGACCAATCCTTCCGTGAATGCTCTTTTGCCTGCCTGCTCGTACCTCCTCGTCTTGCCACAAGTCTTCTAGTAGGCTTGTTATTCTCTGCCTCCTCTGTGTATGAACCTATTCTGAAGACCATTTCAGTTTAAAACATTATAAATTGGGGAAAAACTGTACCTGCTTTTTTTCTAGGTCTTTCCTAGGCTTTCTGTGAGTGCTCCTTGACTCTTGGACAACTTGTTTGATTATTCTTTTAACTCCTCTGTCAGAATTCAGTTTTATTTATATAGCGCCAATTCACAACACATGTCATCTTAAGGCACTTTACAAAGTCAATTCAATCAAATCATACAGATTTCAAGTCAGGTACATACATTCCAATTAATCATGACTTTCAAACAGTACAGTCAATTCAGTTACTTATTTAAATTGGTTAAAACATTTTCTATCTAAGGAAACCCAGCAGATTGCATCGAGTCAGTGACTTGCAGCATTCACTCCTCCTGGATTAGCATGTAGAGACTGGACAGTCGCTGTCATTGACTTTGCAGCTTCCCTCATACTCAGCAGGCATGTATGTGTATGAAAGAGAGCACATAAATTTAGTCACAGTGGTTAGTAGTTAGTCACAGTAAAAGCTCAGTCAGTAGCTATGTCTAGGAGAAAGATGGGGTTAAACACTGAAAGACAGGGTCAAGTTTATCATCGGTAGAAGGTAAACATCAAGTTGTTGGCAGCAGAAGCTTGGCCGATGCCCCCCTCCAGGAAGGTGTCACAGGTAGATACAGTGTCAGGCTAGGTGTCGCTTCTAGGAAGAGAAAAGAGAGAGAACATAAAGTTAAAATCTGAAATAACAGCAAATAATGCAGATTTGGAGAGTAGTATGAGAATGTAGCAGAGAGAGTGAAAGTGGTCATTATGTCCTCCAGCAGCCTAAGCCTATAGCAGCATAACTACAGAGATAGCTTAGGATAACCTAAGTCACTCTAACTATAAGCTTTATCATAAAGGAAAGTTTTAAGCCTAGCCTTAAAAGTAGACAGGGTGTCTGCCTCACGGACTAAAACTGGGAGCTGGTTCCAAAGGAGAGGACCCTGATAACTAAAGAATCTGCCTCCCATTCTACTTCTAGAGACTCTAGGAACCACCAGTAAACCTGCAGTCTGAGAATGAAGTGCTCTGTTAGGAACATATGGAACCATCAGATCTCTGATGTATGATGGATCTAGATCATTAAGGGCTTTATATGTGAGGAGGAGAATTTTAAATTCTATTCTGGACTTAACAGGGAGCCAATGAAGGGAAGCTAAAATAGGAGAAATATGATCTCTCTTTTTAATTTTCATCAGAACTCTTGCTGCAGCATTTTGAATCGGCTGAAGGGTTTTAACTGCATTTTGTGGACATCCTGATAGTAACGAATTACAATAGTCCAGCCTTGAAGTAACAAAAGCATGGACCAGCTTTTCAGCGTCACTCCTGGACAGGATATTTCTAATTTTGGCAATGTTCCGGAGGTGAAAGAAGGAAATCCTAGAAACTTGTTAAATGTGGGATTTAAATGACATATCCTGGTCAAAAAGAACACCAAGGTTTTTTACTTTATTATCGGAGGTCAATTTAATGCCATCCAGGTTAAGTGATTGTCTAAACAGTTTCTTTTTCAAAGATGACAACTTCTGTCTTGTCTGAATTTAGAAGCAGATAATGTAAAATCATCCAGGTTTTTATGTCTTCAAGACATGCTTGTAGTCTATCTAACTGGTTGGGCTCATCAGGATTTGTGGATAAGTAAAGCTGAGTATCATCAGCATAACAGGGAAATTTTATCCCACGCTGCCTGATAATTTTACCTATTGGAAGCATACAGATAGGAAAGAGACTTGGCTCCACAATTAACCCTGGAGTTTAAAGATGATTTATCATTTACATGAACAAACTGGAATCTGTCAGACAAATAAGATTGAAACCAGCCAAGCGCTGTTCCCCTGATCCCTACAGCATATTCCAGCCTTTCTAAGAGAATATTGTGGTCGACTGGATCAAATGCAGCACTGAGATCTAACAGAACCAGAACAGACACAAGTCCATTATCTGAGGCCAGAAGAATATAATTGCTGACTTTCACCAGAGCTGTTTCAGTGTTATGATGAGCTCTGAAACCTGACTGAAACTCTTCAAACAGGTCATTGCTGTGTAAATGCTCACACATTTGATTAGCAACTGTTTTCTCAAGAATTTTAGATGAGAACGGTAGATTGGATATAGGTCTGGAATTTATTAAGTCACCTCGATCAAGCGAAGGTTTCTTAAGTAAAGGTTTAATTACAGCTACCTTAAACCAGAAGACCAGACGTCTTTCTAGGGGCACCTGACTTTGACTGGTCTCCATTGAAATTGTCCTTTCCACTTCAGGATTATGGTTGCAGCGGCGCTCACTGGAACAGTCAGAAGCTTAGAAATGCAGCTGTAATCATTGCCATTGGTATGTTTTGCAATAGTAAGACCTTTTTGTGAAGGTCTCTTTGCTTTTACCAGTTTTAGCCCTCTGTGCAATACTTTAGTAATAAGAAACCTTCTTATAGGCTATCAATAAATATTAAACCAGCTGATATTGATTTGATCATATAAAAGATGCTTTCTAAATGCTGACAGATTTAATATGGTTGTTGGCTTTTTATACACCTTCAGAGATCCATTTCTTCATGGGTTAAATCCTTATTCTCTGTCATTCCAAGTTTTTACCCTTAACTTTCTTTGTGGAATAATTGGCTTTAATTTCTTATTACATGAGGAGTATTTGATAGTTGCCAACATCTGGTGTGAATTCTATGTCATTGTTTTTAAAATTTATATTAAACTGAGAAAAAGTTGACATGTTCATTGCTTATTATACCTGCTTTAAAACCTGATTATTCCACATAGAAACTAGTTAAAAATATTAATTATACGGCACACTGTAAACAATCATAGAGAAGCGAGATGGAGAAAAACATTATTAAAATGGTTTTAGTATATGGTTGTTGAGCTTAAGTGAACAGATCATGACATAAATCAACAGACATGAGAAGCAACAATGCAAAATAAAAGGATAAGAATAAATGGTAATTAAACAAAATAATTTAATGTAATTAAAGCACCTAAATATATCTTTATTAAAAAGTGACTCAGTCCAGGCTGAAGTCAAAAAACGTTCTAATATGCATGATGTGTTTCATTGTTTCCTGCAGATGTTAAGCAGATGCTGATGGTTAAAGAAGCAGCTCCTGTAAACCATAGACCTTGTGCTGGCCTACATGACCCAAAGCTCCACCACATAAAGGAGGAACAGGAGGAGGTCCTCACCAGTCTGGGGGGAGAGCAGCTCAATGGGAAGGAGGAGATCGATGCCATCAGGTTTCCAGTCACTGCTACTCCCATAAAGAGTGAGGATGATAAACAGTCCCCTCTGCTCTCACAGCTTTATCAAGACCAAATTAAAGGCAGAGCGCTTCCAGAAGAGACCGATGGAGGAGAAGAATCCATCAGGATACAAGATCATGGAGATGGTTCCATTTCCTCAGAAACTGAAGACACTGAGAAGGATGAAAAGGCCGATGATGTAAAGCACCCCGTCTCTGAGCTCAAACACTTGTCAGACTCTGGACTGAAATCTAAGGACATGGACAATGACTGGAAGGACAGCAGAGCTCCTGAGTCAGATGGAAACATTAACAAACCTTTTAGCTCCCCTGAGTTTGAACAATTTGTTCACCGTGGCTTTCTTCAGAAAGACATGATAAATTCAGAAATAGGATCTTTAAGCTCACTGGATGGGAAGAACTGTTTCACAGAGAAGAAAAATGTTGAATCGCCAAAGAAAGTCCAAACAGGAGTGAAGTTTAGTTGTGAAGACTGTGGTAAAACCTTTATTG
The DNA here is from genome assembly GCF_021462225.1 of Girardinichthys multiradiatus. Lineage (NCBI taxonomy): Eukaryota > Metazoa > Chordata > Actinopteri > Cyprinodontiformes > Goodeidae > Girardinichthys > Girardinichthys multiradiatus. Next base: position 3,199,643 of record NC_061807.1, read on the forward strand.
GAAAATGCACTTTAAACATACATAAGAGAATCCACACTGGAGAGAAACCTTTCTGTTGTGATCTATGTGGAAAAAGATTTAACCAAAAAACAAATTTAAACAGACACATGAGAATCCACACTGGACAGAAGCTTTTCTGTTGTGATCTATGTGGACAAAGATTTAACCGAAAAGGACATTTAAACACACACATGAGAGTCCACACTGGAGAGAAGCCTTTCTGTTGTGATCTATGTGGACAAAGATTTAACCGAAAAGGAAATTTAAACACACACATGAGAATCCACACTGGAAAGAAGCTTTTCTGTTGTGACCTTTGTGGACAAAGATTTAACCAAAAAGGAAATTTAAACACACACATGAGAATCCACACTGGACAGAAGCTTTTCTGTTGTGATCTATGTGGAAAAAGATTTAGCCATAAATCAGGTTTAAACACACACATGAGATTCCACTCTGGACAGAAACCTTTCTGTTGTGATCTATGTGGACAAAGATTTAACCAAAAAGGACATTTAAACACACACATGAGAATCCACACTGGACAGAAGCTTTTCTGTTGTGATCTATGTGGACAAAGATTTAACCGTAAATCAGGTTTAAACACACACACGAGAATCCACACTGGACAGAAGCTTTTCTGTTGTGATCTATGTGGACACAGATTTAGCCACAAAGGAAGTTTAAACACACACATGAGAATCCACACTGGACAGAAGCTTTTCTGTTGTGATCTATGTGGACACAGATTTACTGAAAAGGGAAGTTTAAACACACACATGAGAATCCACACTGGAGAGAAACCTTTCTGTTGTGTTCTATGTGGACAAAGATTTAGCCACAAAGGAAGTTTAAACACACACATGAGAATCCACACTGGAGAGAGACCTTTCTGTTGTGATCTATGTGGACAAAGATTTAACCAAAAAGGACATTTAAGCAAACACATGAAAATCCACACTGGACAGAAACATTTCTGTTGTGATCTATGTGGACACAGATTTACTGAAAAAGAAAGTTTAAACACACACATGAGAATCCACACTGGAGAGAAACCTTTCTGTTGTGATCTATGTGGACAAAGATTTAATCAAAAAGGACATTTAAACACACACATGACAATCCACACTAGAGAGGAAAATGGTTAAGGTTTAAATGCTCAAACAAATTACGTTCGCTGTAAAATTTGTGATGTGAAGTTCAAGGCCAGTGGCAGGAATCCTTCTAATCTGAGGAAGTACCTAGTTAAGTACCAGATTTTCGTCAAGGCTGAAGAGTTCACAATTTTCTTCAGCCTCAGATATACAGGGGTTGGACAATGAAACTGAAACACCTGGTTTTAGACCACAATAATTTATTAGTATGGTGTAGGGCCTCCTTTTTTGGCCAATACAGCATCAATTCGTCTTGGGAATGACATATACAAGTCCTGCACAGTGGTTAGAGGCATTTTAAGCCATTCTTCTTGCAGGATAGTGGCCAGGTCACTACGTGATACTGGTGGAGGAAAACGTTTCCTGACTCGCTCCTCCAAAACACCCCAAAATGGCTCAATAATATTTAGATCTGGTGACTGTGCAGGCCATGGGAGATGTTCAACTTCACTCTCATGTTCATCAAACCAATCTTTCACCAGTCTTGCTGTGTGTATTGGTGCATTGTCATCCTGATACACGGCACCAGCTTCAGGATATAATGTTTGAACCATTGGATGCACATGGTCCTCAAGAATGGTTTGGTAGTCCTTGGCAGTGACGTGCCCATCTAGCACAAGAATTGGGCCAAGGGAATGCCATGATATGGCAGCCCAAACCATCACTGATCCACCCCCATGCTTCACTCTGGGCATGCAACAGTCTGGGTGGTACGCTTCTTTGGGGCTTCTCCACACCGTAACTCTCCCGGATGTGGGAAAAACAGTAAAGGTGGACTCATCAGAGAACAATACATGTTTCACATTGTCCACAGCCCAAGATTTGCGCTCCTTACACCATTGAAACCTTTGGTCACTCATTGGCTTGAGTGACCAAAGGTTTGGCTATAGCAGCCCGGCCGTGTATATTGACTTTGTGGAGCTCCCGACGGACAGTTCTGGTGGAAACAGGAGAGTTGAGGTGAACATTTAATTCTGCCGTGATTCGGGCAGCCGTGGTTTTATGTTTTCTGGATACAATCTGGGTTAGCACCCGAACATCCCTTTCAGACAGCTTCCTCTTGCATCCACAGTTAATCTTTTTGGATGTGGTTCGTCGTTCTTGGTGGTATGCTGACATTACCCTGGATACCGTGGCTCTTGATAAATCATAAAGACTTGCTGTCTTGAGACGTGCACCAACAATTTGTCTTGTTTTGAACTCTGGTATGTCACCCATAATGTCGTGTGCATTTCAATATTTTGAGCAAAACTGCTCTTACCCTGCTAATTGAACCTTCACACTCTGCTCTTACTGGTGCAATGTGCAATCAATGAAGACTGGCTACCAGGCTGGTCCAATTTAGCCATGAAACCTCCCACACTAAAATGACAGGTGTTTCAGTTTCATTGTCCAACCCCTGTATGGCTACAACTCCTACATTCAGCACCGGATGCAATTTGTGCATTAAATTTGTGCCTTATTAAGAAAACAAAAACTGTGTAGTTAAGGGTTTTCATGTTGAATAAAATGTTTGAAACATCTGAGATGTTACAATACAAACAGCTGGATGTTGTTTTGATATATTCAATAAAGTTTATATATTGAGAAATACATACACTACCGGTCAAAAGTTTTAGATACACTTTTTCACTTAATGGGTCTCTTTATTTTCATGACTGTTTACATTGTAGATTCTCAGCAAAGGCAACAAAACTTTGAAGGAACACATATAGAGTTATGTAGTAAACAAAAAATGTGAAATAACTCTAAACATTTTTATATTTAAGATTACAGCTTTATTTTAGATTTACAGTTTCTTTAAAAGCTTTAATTTTTCTATTTTAGATTCTTCCAAATAGCCTCCCTTTGCTGTGATTACTGCTTTGCTCTCGTAACATTCTCTCCATGAGCTTCAAGAAGTGGTCACCCGAAATGGTTTTCCAAAGAGTCTTGAAAGAACTTACTAAAGCTTCATGTGGAGACGGCCAAAGGTTAATAATTCAGTCATCACAGCAAAGGGCGGCTACTTTAGGCAATCTAAAATATAAAACATATTTAAAGTTCTTTAAAAATTTTCCGTTTGCTACATAAATCCATATGTGTTCATTCACAGTTTTGAGGCTTTTAGTGAGAATCTACGTACAATGGAAATTGTCATAAACACAAAAAACATTGAAAGATAAAGTGGTTCTAAAACGTTTGACAGGTAGTGAATGTTAAATGGAAAACCTTTAAGATTTTATAACATTTAATGCCACATAACACTCATAAAAGTACCGAAAACTGGTACCAGCAAGTACCGGTTTAAATTCCCAGGTACCAAGTATTGGTGCCGTATTCTGTTCAAATGTAAAATGGATCCATCCCTAGTCAGGAGAGGAGGATCAGACTACATTTAGATGTCTTGTCATTTTCAAATGAATATATTTTGGAGCGTTACTGTTTTTTGCCACAGTCAATGTATCTCAATAATATTCTCAGCCCACACATTGCTCCTATGACACAATGACTGCACGTCGTTTTTATGCCAACAACAGCTTTTTTATATAATATAGGTGATGCAGAAAATCCTTCAATGGCAACTGTATGTCGTGCTGTCAGGAATGTTACTGTTGCTCTTAAACTGTTACTGTACAGCAGAGGTGTCCATGGTGTCAACTGCAAACATTCAGTGAAGTCAGGTTGTCCTCCTTAGCAGAGTGTTTCGTGTCCCTACCTGCCACACAGGACACCAGGGTTTAATTCTGTGTAAAAAGTGTAATTGTGGTTTATGACATCAGACATACATAGCTTAGGTTTAGTTAAAGTTTAACTGTGATTCTAGATGGGAGCCTCCACCACTCACTAACACACCAACACACAAGAATAATGAAAGAATAATTTCACAGAACTGCAGGAATCAGTGAAAGCAGTAATTTAGTTGCTATCACATTTTGAGACTTCAAGCATTATCTATTGATATATTTCTGGGTTTCCAGGCATCATTCACTGCATACATAGCAGTTACATTCACTGCTCCTTCACTGAATGAAGGTGATTGTTTTTATTTGTTTTATATTATATTGCAGAGTTTATCATCTGCTCAACAAGTGTTAACATTGATTCTGTCATCTGACTATGCTGCAACTCTCATTGAATTAATCTGAGTATGCTTTGTTGATAACCACACAGTTTGTTCAAATGTAAATTTAATGTTTCCTGGGTTTTATTCTCCTTTATTCTACAGCCTCTTCAAACTTTTTGTGACTCCTGTTTTTCCCAATTGGTTCTTATAGCTTCTATTCGGGTAACTTTTTCTGTGGTTCTTGTAATGTATAAACCTTGATGCTTTCATTGCCTTTTGCTTTGTTTCTGACACACCCAAATTTCTCCCATTGTGGGACAATAAAGGATTTTCTTCTCTATTCTGTATTAAATACTTATTTAATATAAATGTAGTTAACATAGCATCTGTGAAGATCATGTATGATGCAGCCACATTATCAGCAATGTCTGGGTCTGTCCATGACTCCATACTGAGTTCTAGGCTTGCCCGTGGTGAGTTTATATATAATCATAGTTATAATAATTTCTGATTTACCAATCACTTCTCTAACTAAAGACAATTGTCCTTTTATTTCATTAATTGTTCTTTATTGCCTTGAAGTGAAAATACAGTAGTTTTTTGTTAAACAAATAAAATCATCCACCTCTAGGGGCACCTTATCCACATTTAACTGATGCTCCAGCAGTTTTATTTTACATTCCTTTTTATATGTGCAGACATGATGACTTACTTTGTTTTGGGTACATACACAGCAGGCCACTGGTGAGGAAGTATGCCTGTTCTCAGTCTGAAATATTCTGGGCAGGTAGGCGTAAAATCGATGATTAACTATCCATGAGCTTCTCTCGTCGCATCTTCAAAACTCTCCAACAAGAGACCCTTTTGAGATGGAAACATTTGGCAGGCCAGTATATCCAGCTGGAGTTTATCTCTCGGGTTTTTAAACAACACCATATAATTAGCGTTCAGGCTGATGGTGGGACTGTACTTTCCCTGATGAAAAACATTCTGAGTCAACATCATGACGCTCATATTACGATGGTGACGAAACTGGGTAAAGACCTTCATCACGTTTTCATCATCTGAGGCTTGAGCGATAACATCGTCTAGAATAATCAGATGATTCTGATCAGGAGGAAACAGGTTTTCATCTTCAAAAGAATGAGGCAATCCTTCCACAAAGGTAATATTTTTATTCATCTTCTGCAATTCAGCATACATAAGTTGAAAAGAAGTGTAAATCCATACAATATTTTCAGGTGCAACATCCATGACATGATTACAATTTTGCAAAATACTTTTTACAAAGAATGTTTTCCCGCAGCCGCTGGGTCCAACAATCATACATGAGAAAGGTGCTCTAAATCTACGATCAAAATCAATCTCCTGTATATCCATGGAACTTTTTATTTTATTTCTTCTTCTTCTTCTTAATAACCAAAAGGCAGATTTGTCCCGTCAGAAAAAGGACGTCTCTTATCATACACCAACCGAAACTTTTTAAGAAATGTTGCGTTTGTCAAACGGAATCTCTTTTTATCCCCTGATCGTGTGCTGTGGAATTTCAATGAAACCCTCCCTTGACTTCTGTAAGTAGCCCTCGACCAGCCCTTTGATGCTGTCAAAATTGACCCTCTCGCTGCATTCATGTGTCTGAGTAATGCCTTTAGCACGTATCACTACTTTTTTACGGTTTTTGGTCTGGTATGCATAACTCTTGGGTCCTGTTGATGCAAACTCTGAAATGCTGTCACCATCTAACTTGTCAGTAAGATCACCCAGATAATTCCCCAGTTCCAGAGGAGTTTCACCACTTTTTGTCACATAAATCAAATTGTCCGTGTCAATATAAATCAATCTGTCCTGTAACTTCTCCATGCTACTGAGAAGTTTTAAACATGCGTAAGCTGTGGTGAATGCTGCTATAAACACATTATTTGCCTTGCTTGGAGGAAAGATGACACGTTTACTAAAATTCCACTGCACTACACAAATTTCAGGGTTGAAAAAAATGAAAATAGTTAACTCTATATTTAATCGAGAACATGAAGCTGAAAAATTCTTCAGGGTTACTGATGACTGTGGTCTGAGACAGATCACTTCTTTGCGCAAATTTCCCCCAAAAACTGTTTAAGCACAATTTTGCAACCTGCCTTTTGGCAGGATTCACCTCGATTTTCTCAGGGTCTAATTGGATGCCCTGATGGAGTTTGTAGTCTCTTACATACTTTGACTTGCTCTCCTGATCCACTGCTTCAGACGGGTAGCCTAAAGCCTCCTGTTTACCCTTCGGGAAGGTGTTGATATACCCTTTGAAGATTGTGTCACTGCTCTTTTCAAAATGCCACACCTCTGTGATTTTAGCAAGGCAATAACCACACTGCAACGCTTTACTAAACTCTACACTCACCCACACACCCGTCAGAGCTCTGTCCTCATCCTTATGCCTGCAGGGACCTGATTGGTTATTTATTTCAGCACATGTGCGGCAGAGAGTAAACACCAGTTTACCTTGGGATGTTCTGTAAGGCAAAACAGGGAAAAAGAGCCCTCGTGGGGGGTAGACCACAGCTTTGATTATTCCGAAGTAGCTGCTGGGGTCATCAAAATCTTTGTAAATGATGGTGGGGTGACCGAGGGGAAAAACGCAGTTGGCATTTACATAAGGATACAGAGATGTGTAATCCACATAATGTACAGTTTTACCCGGCCCCGCTGTGTACCTCAGTCTCATAGGGCAGGTGCGTCCACCATACAGAGCATCCCGGGTGGATAGCGGTTCGGGTGCGTTAGCTTTCTCAAGAAAGCTGATCACCCCACGGTGGTTTTTTTTCATTTCAGTCCACTCATGCTCCCAAATGACCTCGAGACGAAGGCTGTACACAGTTTGGAGCACCTTGCTTCTCTCGATTGTCGCTGCGTAAAACTGTTCAAATACGACCCCTCTCAACCGACACTTTTCATGAGGCATATAACACTTTTTACAGCCATGGAAAAAACAGCCGTAAAATTCAAACGCAACTTTGACACCGTTAATCTCTGCATACCCATCCACAGTATATGGGCCAATTTTCTTTTCACCCCTATTTAATGCATGCTCGATAAATATGGTTCTGCTGTCTGCAATCCAGCCGAGCCATTGAATGGACACGCTGGAGAACGTTTTACTGCTACGTCTGTAATCCAGAAGTGAGGGGATGGCTAAGGTTTTAGGAGGAAGGAAATTGGTTACAAAAACCTTCATGCACGCAGATGCTATTGTGATGCATTTAAACGGATCCACACTTGTCTCCTTAAAGAACTCGTCTCTGAATTTTAAGCAGCCTTGAGAAAAAATTTCAACGTCATTTTTACAATAACCAATAGCTTCTTTCTGAAAGTCAAAGACCTCTTTGCTCGCTTCTCTGTACCAGCTGTTAAACACCTGTTGTTCTTGAAGACTCATGCGTTCTACAGCGTAGCAGGATATGACCCCACGTACTGGAAGCGCTTTTCGGAGGAGAATAGGTGGGGGAAAAAAACCCTTGCTTTGATCAGTAAAGCCTAACG